>NW_016827519.1:1969205-2006377 GCF_001698545.2 Rhinopithecus bieti
GGGGGCGGGGGGGAGGTGCAGGGCGGCAGGTATGAGCAATGAGTCCAGGTAGAAATCAGTGTACAAAATTCTAGATACTATGATCTGCTCATCTTAAAACGAGGGAATTTCACTACTGGACACAAGACACAAGGACACTTTCTTGAGAAGGATTTAAATTCACCCTAATACTGGACTTCATCCATCGCCTCACAGAGAACTTAAGAGTAAGACATTCCAGAAGCCTTGAACAATGATCACTTCACTGGAGCCAGAAAGTCAAGTCAGAGAATCTCTGGGGATTTATTTTTTAAAACTATATTCACTTATTTAATATTTTTATAGTTTTTAATTAATTAATTACTTTTTTTTTGAGACGGAGTCTCACTCTGTCACCCAGGCTGGAGTGCAGTGGCGCTATTGTGGCTCACTGCAATTTCCGCCTCCCGGGTTCATGCCATTCTCCTGCCTCAGCCTCCCGAGTAGCTGGAGCTACAGGCGCCCACCATCACGCCTGGCTAATTTTTTTGTACTTTTAGTAGAAACGGGGTTTCACCATGTTAGCCAGGATGATCCACCTGCCTTGGCCTCCCAAAGTGCTGGGATTACAGGCATGAGCCACCGTGCCCAGCTAGTTTTAAATTTATTGATACATAATAGATATACATATTTCTGAGGCACATGTGATAATTTGATACATTCATATAATCAAATCAAGGTAACTGTGATATCTATCACCTTAAACATTTATCTTTCCTCTATGCTAGGAACATTTGAATTATTCTTTTCTCACTATTTTGAAATATACAATAAGGCCAGGCATAGTGGTTCATGGCTCTAATTCCAACACTTTGGGAGGCCAAGGTGGGAGGATTGCTTGAGCCCAGGAGTTTGAGACCAGCCTGAGCAAGATAGTAAGATTCCATCTCTAAAAAAATAAAAAATTAGTTGGACATGGTGGCACACACCTGTGGTTCCAGCCACTTGAGAGGCTGATATGGGAGGATCGCTTGAGGCTGCAGTGAACCATGATCATGCCACTGCATTCCAGCCTGGGTAACAAAGCAAGATCCTGTCCTCCCCCGAAAGAAATGTATAATAGATTGATGTTAACATAGTTACCCCATTGATCTATCAAATATCTGATGATTTACTTTGACTCGACTCAAGAATGCGTCCATAAGCCAATTTTATGATTTGTGTGGCATTTGGAACATCCCTGAAGTGTTAGCATGTGGCCCAGCAGCACAGGAGTGCACGACTTCCAATGTCCTGGTGGAAATGTCCTATCATTGTAAGGGCATCAGGGATGCTTGCTTTCTGAGCATCTCCACAGTGTGGCTGCTGGCCAGGCTATCGCCGAGAGGTGGCCTAACCTCACAGTGGCTCTCAAATGAAGTGAAAAAGGCAAATATCACATGATTCCACTTACATAAGGTTTCTTAAAGAGTAAAATTTAGATAATCCAGTAGTAGAATGATGGTTGCTAGGGGTCAGGGAGGTGGCTGAGGGTGAAGAGTGAGCTCCTAACCCAGGAGCATGAAGCTTCCGTTAAGCAAAATGAATAAGCTATAGAATCTTCTGCCCAGCATTGTACCTATAGCCATAGCCAACAATGATGTTAACACAGTTACCTCACTGATCTATCAAACATCTTTATTGATTTCCATAAAACTTTGTTAAGAGGATAGATCTCATGCTAAATGTTCTTACCACAATAAAATAATTTTTTTTTTTGAGATGGAGTCTCGCTCTGTTGCCCAGGCTGGGGTGCAGCAGCATGATCTCGGCTCACTGCAACCTCTGCCTCCTGAGTTCAAGACAGTCTCCTGCTTCAGCCTCCCGTGTAGCTGGGACTATAGGTGTGCGCCACCATGCCCAGCTAATTTTTGTATTTTCAGTAGAGACGGGTTTTCACCACGTTGGCCAGGCTGGTCTTGAACTCCTGGGCTTGAGATCCACTTGCCTCGGCTTCCTAAAGTGCTGGGATTACAGGCATGAGCCACTGTGCCTGGCCAAAATAAAATTGGTAAAAAAAAGAATTCACTGGAGAGCTTGTTAAAACGCAGATTCCTGGACACTGCTCCCAGAGTTCTTGATTCAGCAGGCCTGGGGGTAAGGCCGAAGAATTAGCATTTCTCAGCTTCCGGGGAGGCTGGTGCTGCTGGTCTGGGGACCACACCTTATTACCACAGTGGAAGAAGATGGGATGCTGTCAGGTTGGAGTTTGAATTCCAGCCTCATCCAGCTTTGCAAGCTCGAGCAAGAAATGTCAATGCTCACCTGTAAAATGGGAATCAGAATGTGGTACACCTTGAGAAGCTGTTTTGGAAATCAGAGAGAAGTCATATTAAGTCCAAGGTCCTAAGTGGGTACCCAGTAAAAGAAAGCAGTTGCTATTTTTGTCACCATTTTAACACACCTCCACAATTCACAGCTGTTTGGATTAGGCATTCAAGACAAGCATTGACTTAGCCTCAAAAGTCGTGAGGAGGTTACTGAATTGGTAATCTCTCCACCCTCTCTTCCTCCTCTTCTGAACACCCAGGCACCAAAATAGCCCCTAACACCCACCAATGCACTGCCAGCGATGACATTTCTAAGCGGAGGAGATAACTGATCACTTTCAAATTTTGTAATATTTTAAGTACATTATCTTTAAAATCTGGGTCAGGATGAATATTGAACTTGGGCTCATCAAATGTTAGAGCTGAGAGGAAACTTCGAAACCATCTAATTTTCTTTTCTTTTTTTTTTTGAGACAGAGTTTCGCTCTTGTTGCCCAGGTTGGAGGGTAACGGCGCAATCTTGGCTCACCGCAACCTACTGCCTCCCGGGTTCAAGCGATTCTCCTGCCTCAGCCTCCTAAGTAGCTGGGATTACAGGCATGTGCCACCATGCCCGGCTAATTTTGGAGAAACCATCTAATTTTCTAGCTAAAGGTGACGATGTCGAAGGTGAGGAAACTGAGACCTAGAGAGGGGTAGCAACTTGCCCAAGGTGGCACAGTGAGTCCAAGGGCAAGGGCAGACCTGGAAATCACGTGTGCTGCCTGCTGGCCCTGGCTCAGACTTTCATGGCCTGATTCTCAGCCCAACTGACCCAAAATGCTATGCTTTCCTAAATAAAACTGCAGATACCCTGGGTTGGTGGGGATACTCAGAACTGAGTAGGAATAATTCTCATTCTAAGGCAATGGTGATATTCCCCTAAGGGAACAGATCAGAATCTCTAAGAAAAGAAGGGAGATTTTTATGCTTATCAGCGAAGGGCCTTTTTTTTTTTTTGAGACGGAGTCTCGCTCTGTCGCCCGGGCTGGAGTACAGTGACCGGATCTCAGCTCACTGCAAGCTCCGCCTCCCGAGTTTACGCCATTCTCCTGCCTCAGCCTCCTGAGTAGCTGGGACTACAGGCGCCCGCCACTTTGCCCGGCTAGTTTTTTTTTTTTTTGTATTTTTTAGTAGAGACGGGGTTTCACCGTGTTAGCCAGTATGGTCTTGATCTCCTGACCTCGTGATCCGCCCGTCTTGGCCTCCCAAAGTGCTGGGATTACAGGCTTGAGCCACCGCGCCCGGCCGAGCCTTTTTTTTTTTTTTTTGAGACTGGGTCTCTGTCGCCTAGGCTGGAGTACAGTGGTGCAATCGCAGCTCACTGCAGCCTCGACCTCCCGGGCTCGAACAATCCTTCCACTTCGGCCTCTCCAGTAGCTGGGACTACACGTACATGCCCCTATGCCCGGCTAATTTTTGTATTTTTAGTAGAGACAGGGTTTCACCATGTTGGCCAGGCTGGTCTTGAGCTCCTGAGCTCAAGTGATCTGCCTGCCTTGGCCTCCCAAAGTGCTGGGATTACAGGCATGAGTCACCGTGCCTGGCCAGTGAAGGGCATTTGTTTAAAAGTGTTTGGAAACTCTGACCCCACACCATGTGACCTCCTTTGTTAAATTGCTATTCTCTTCAGTAGGTTAGGAGGTAGTCCCATTTGCTGGCCTTAATTCTTCTAAAGCTACCTCCTGCATCAAGCAGCCTCCTTTCTTCTGCTCTTCATCTTCTCTCATTTTCCTTACACTGTACCCCAAATGCAGAGAGAGCTTGCTCTGTGCCCACAGCAGAATAGACATCTTTTACCTTTACTTAACTCATAAAGTTAAATAATCTAAAGACCTAAATGCATTAAATTTTCTTTTATTCCATTATTTTCCACTATTCAATCAGCCAATATTTATAGAAGCCTGTTACTTGCTAAGCATTCATTAACTGTCACTGTGCTTAAAAGGAAAGTCCCTTACTCTCATTCCACAAATATGTACTGAGTGTACCCAGGATGTGCTGGCCATGGGCCACATAGGTTATTCAATGATCAACAAGGTAACACAATCCCGTCCTCATAGAGTATCCAGTCTGCCTTCTAAGAAATGACATCTTTTTGGCAAGAGGACAGGCCTGCAGCAGTGGTCAGGATGAGGCACGTACTCATCCTGAGGCTGGAGTTGGCTCACACAAGCTTATAGCAGCTGAGTGTTAAATTTTCAGGAAGTTTGTGAGCCAGTTGTTAAATACAGCCATTATTAGAAATTAAATCATATAAACATAATTTAATAAGTTATATTAAAAAACAAAGGTAATACACACTCAAAGTTCATCACCTCCTAATTATTTTATTTTTTATTTTTGAGACAGAGTCTCACTCTGTCACCCAGGCTGGAGTGTAGTGGCGCCATCACAGCTCACTACAGCCTTGACCTCAAGCTCAAGAAATCCTCCTGCCTCAGCCTCCTGAGTAGCTGGGACTTACAGATGCGCACCACCATGCTTGGCTAATTTTTGGTTGTTTTGGAGATGAGGTCCCACCATGTTGCCCAGGCTGGTTTCGAACTCCTGGGCTCATGTGATCCTCCTGCCTCAGCCTTCTGAAGGGCTGGGATTATAGGCATGAGCTATGAACTATGGTGCCCAGCCACTTCCTAATCATTTTCTGATGTTTTACTATCATGTCTGCTCTTGGGGTCCTTTACATCTATATGGTAGAAATGCTACATAATGGTGGCCTGTGGGGCATTTCCTAGCTCTGCATTCAGTGCTATCAGGTTAACAGCTTGACGTTGGCTGTAGTGGGGAATATTTATATTATAAACATTGGCAAACGCTACAAACTAGGATTTTTTTTTTCTTTTTCTTCCAGAAAGCTGGTTGTTAAACACTTACTAAAACACCACTGGATACAAGTGATATCATACAAGGTGGGAAGAGTCAATTGAGTAATTAACATTTGGAGGAAGAGGCAAAATTAGCTGGGTGTGGTGGCGCACGCCTGTAATCCCAGCTACTAGGGAGGCTGAAGCAGGAGAATTGCTTGAACCCGGGAGGTGGAGGTTGCAGTGAGCCAAGATCACGCCACTGCACTCCAGCCTGGGCAAAAAGAGTGAACCTCTGTCTCAAAAAAAAAAAAAAAAAAAGTGGGGGGGAGGTCCTTGAACGCCAAGTAGAGAGAGATGGGGTGAAGGTGAGGGTGGGCAAGCTGTCTACAAGCCTGCCTTGTGGGGACTGTCTGTGTTGAATTATTTTTGGAGGGAAACATGAAGCTTAGCAAATAGCTTTATTGAGATGTAATTCTCAAACATAATTCACCTATTTAAAGGGTGTAACTCAATAATTTTTGCATATTCATGGAGCTTTGCAACCTCACCACAATTTTAAAACATGTTCTTTTTTTGTTTTTGTTTTTGTTTTTTGAGACAGTGTCTTGCTCTGTCACCCAAGCTGGAGTCCAGTGAGGCAATCACAGTTCACTGCAACCTCCACCTCCTGCCCTCAAGCAACCTTCTCACCTCAGCCTCCCAGGTAGCTGGGACCACAGGCACGTGCCATACCCAGCTAATTTTCATATTTTTTCGGTAGAGACAGGGTTTCACCATATTACCCAGGCTGGTCTTGAACTCTTGGACTCAAGCAATCCTCTTGCTTTGAACTCAAGTGCTGGGATTACAGGTGTGAGCCACTGTCCCCAGCCTTAAACTTTTCATCACCCTGAAAGAAACTCCCAGACCTGTTAGCAGTCACTCCCCATTTATGCCAATCTCTTTTTCTCCCCAGCTGAAGGCAACTACCAATCTATTTTCTGCTTCTATAGATTTAAGGCTATTTTTTTAAGCTGACACAGAAATCTGAAATTGTATGAGTTAATCTTGGAGAGTGTTTCATGGGCAGCACGCCCTGTGCCAACCCAGCAATTTCTCCAATTTTCCCAGTGCGAGCTCAGTAAAACTGCCTTCTGACCACAGCTGACCCACTCCCTCTCAGTAGGCCAACTTGTTCTCTCCCCTGGGAAGGATCAAGGGAGAAACGTTCCTGCAGGTGAGCTGAGTGGTCAGCCCAGGCTGAAGGTACAAGGTGAAACTCTGGTAGGTGCAGAAGTTGGAGGAATAAGCCAGAGCGGGGGCGGGGGGCGGGCAGGTGGGTAGGGGAAGGCGCTCAGCTGAACATGGGCCTGAGTGCGAGTGTGGACCCAGACACTCTAAGGGCAGACAAGCCTCTCTGGAGAACTGTGCTGTGGTCAGTCCCCAGGCACTCTCAAGGAAAGTCACAACCTGTATGGCTATACAAACTGCTCCATCCGTCACGGACTTGGCCCCAGGAGGAGTCACCAGTGAGAGGGTCTCACTCCCCAATTTTCAATAATGCATCTCCATACTGGTTCTTCCTTCCCACCCCTGGCCCGGAGATGGAGTCTCACTCTGTCGCCCAGGCTGCAATGCAGTGGCACAATCTCAGCTCACTGCAACCTCCGCCTCCCAGCTTTAAGCGATTCTCCTGCCTCAGCCTCCCAAGTAGCTGGGATTACAGGTGTGCACCACCACACCTGGCTAATTTTTGTATTTTTAGTACAAACGGGATTTTACCATGTTGGCCAGGCTGGTCTCGAACTCCTGACCTCAGATGATCTGCCTGTCTCAGCCTCCCAAAGTGCTGGGATTACAGGCGTGAGCCACCATGCCCAGCCTCCCTACTAGTTCAATTGGCCACTTGTGCAATATAAAGTGAGGGGATGACAAAGACCCCCACCTGTCTCAAAATATTTCTACTACCAAATACTAGCATCTGAAATCCTTGTCATTCCTTTGAGTTATACCATTATCCCCAGAGGCCATGAGTGAAATTGATATAGGGGATTGGAAGGGGGTGGAAGGGCACCTGGCTCAGGGTCAGCAAGACTTTACCTTGGAAAGCAGGGGCTGGACTCTGCATGCGGTGGGACCCTGAAGATGTGAGCTTTGGATTGAGGCAGTGATGGTTCTAGGTGATAAAGATATAAAAGATGTATTTTGGGGAAAGGTGGGCCCAGACAGAAAGCTGGGGAGGGAGGGATGGGCCAACGCAGTGGGCCACTGAAGAGGTTTATAAAGGAGAGCCGCCATTTTTTTCCCACGCTATTTGCAGTCTTCTTCCACTCCATCTTTCTCTCTTCTCAACCCACACTATAAATAATTGCAAGTCTTTGTTCTTTGCCTTAGGAATAGCTTCTCCAGCTGTTGCCACACATTTCTGAACTGAATAAAGCATCTCTTTTGAAATCCACAAAAGAAACAGATTGAACTATGGTGTATTCTTTTTAAGAGGCTTGACTCTACTGGGAAAAAAAAGCTCCCTTACCAAAGAAAGAACATGGAGTCCGTGTCATAGTCACTTGCCTTCACGTGTAATGAGGCAGTGACAAGCACCCTTAGTCTCCTTAGCCACTGGCCTTGTGGCAGGAAGCGAGCCAGGCAAGCACAGGGCACAGGCAGAGTGGCAGCCTCTGCCGACCCTGAGAACCAGCCTCCTCCTCCCTCCTGGTGCCCCTAGGAATCAGCATATCCCAACCATGACTCCTGGAAGCTCTTCAGGAACAGGTGGGCTAATTTCTCAGCAATAGTCACTATTTTTGTGATATAACAGAAAGTGGTTCTAGAAAGCAGGATCGCCGAGGAAGGACATCTGCTCTGTTGCTGCTGAGAAGAAAAGCAAGTGGGCATATGGTCTGCTTTCAGGGGCAAATGAACTGGGGGGCTGGGGGAATTTCTCATGGGTGCTGTCCCATGACCAGAGAAGATGGCTAGAGTTTTGTGTAGCTAGGACAGATGACCGGCTGCTGGAGGGCAGCTGCTGCTTTAGATCACCCATGCCTGGACTCAGAGTGAGCAGGTTCCATTCATCAGAGTGTGTTGGATCCTTTTACAAAGCGGTATATCCTTTATATAGATGCCCACAAAGGCTGATGACAGCCCTGTCTCATGAGATCATGGCTTGAGTTCTCACTCCAGGCCTGAGGACATTTTTTTTTTTTTTTTTTGAGACGGAGTTTTGCTCTTGTCGCCCAGGCTGCAATAGCGAGATCTCGGCTCACTGCAACCTCCGCTTCCTGGGTTCAAGTGATCCTTCTGCCTCAGCCTCCCGAGTAGCTGGGATTACAGGTGCCCATCACCACACCCAGTTAATTTCTGTATTTTTAGTAGAGACGGGGTTTCACCATGTTGGCCAGACTCATCTCGAACTCCTGACCTCAGCCTCCCAAAGTGCTGGGATTACAGGAGTGAGCCATTCACTCCTGTACCCAGCCCAGGCCTGAAAACATTCTGAAGCACTCCCACCTGTGTCTCCCAGCTTCTGTCTGCATGGTCACCCCTGCCTCTGGGATCCTGTTTCCACATGGGCTGTAGTTGCTCTTTTTTTGTTTTTTTTTTGAGATGGAGTCTCGCTCTGTTGCCCAGGCTAGAGTGCAGTGGTGTGATCTCGGCTCACTGCAACCTCCACCTCCCAGGTTCAAGCGATTCTCCTGCCTCAGCCTCCCGAGTAGCTGGGATTATAGGCACCTGCCATCACGCCTGGCTAATTTTGTATTTTAGTAGAGACGGGGTTTCACCATATTGGCCAGGCTGGTCTTGAACTCCTGACCTCATGATCCACCCACCTTGGCCTCCCAGTTGCTGGCTCAGGGTCAGCAAGGCGTGAGCCACCGTGCCTGGCCTGTAGTTGCTCTTTTTGACTTTTGTTGTAAATTGTGGTAAAATGCACATAACATAAAATGTACTCGTTTTCAACTGTACAATTTAGTGGTATTAAGTATCTGCATAGTGTTGTGCAACTATCAGCACTATCTAGTTCCAGAACTTTTCATCACCCCACATGGAAACCCTAAACACTTGTTAAGCAGTCACTTCTCGTTCCCCAGACCCAGTCCCTGCAACCACTGATCTGCCTCCTCCCTCTATGGCTTCACCTGTTTGGAACATTTCATGTAAATGGAACCATACAAGATGTGGCCTTTTGTGACTGGCTTCTTTCACTCAGCAAAATGGTTTTCTGTTGGTTTGTTTTGTTGCCTGGAGTGCAATGGCTCCATCTCAGCCTACTGTAACCTCTACCTCCTGGGTTCAAGCAATTCTCATGCGTCAGCCTCCCAAGAAGCTGGGATTATAGGCATGTACTGCCACAACTGGCTCATTTTTGTATTTTTAGTAAAGATAGGGTTTTGTCATGTTGGCCAGGCTGGTCTCAAACTCCTGGTCTCAAGCAATCCACCTACCTTCACCCCAAGCAATCTACCCACTTTGGCTTCCCAAAGCATTGAGATTATAGGCATGAACGTCATGCCCAGCTAGCATAATGTTTTGAGGTTCATTTCTATTGTAGCATGGATCAGTCCTCAATTCCTTTTAATAGCTAGATAATATTTCATTTCATGGATCTACCACATTTCGTTTCTCTGCTGGTGCTGTTTTGTACCTCATCTATCCAAATACAAAACTTAGCCCCTTCTTCCATTTCCACAATGACCCCTGCTCACAGTTTCCTCATGGGGATAATGATACTTCATCATTATCCTGTAAGGGTTAAATAATACACAGCAGGTAAAGTGACAAAAGCACCTAGCAACTAGTGCTCAATAATATATTATTAATTATTATATCATCATTATAGTCATTATGCAATCACAGAAATTCCTCTAACCTCTTGTTTTCTGTTGTATCTATTCATTTGTTTCACAAAATATCTTTTTTTGTTTTTGTTTTTTTTGAGACTGAGTCTCACTCTATGGCCCAGGCTGGAGTGCAGTGGTGCGATCTTGGCTCACTGCAACCTTTGTCTCCCGTATTCAAGTGAGTTTCCTGCCTCAGCCTCCCGAGTAGCTGGGACCACAGGTGCCCGCCACCATTGCCCGGCTAATTTTTGTACTTTTAGTAGAGAGGGTTTTACCATGTTGGTCAGGCGTGGTCTTGAATTCCTGACCTCAGGTGATCCACCCACCTCAGCCTCCCAAAGTGCTGGGATGATTACAGGTGTGAGGCACTGCACTTGGCCCACAAAACATCGTAAACACAATCAGGGTTGGATAACTGCGGAGAGATGTCTGGATTAGGTACTTGCAAGGATTATGTTGAATTGCATACTCCTTTGGTTCCCAATCTTGGGCCATGAAGCCATGAGATCTCTATTATACTGTTATAGCAAGGAGTTCATGAACCACATCTGCAGCAAGCATTTTCCAGCACTCAGTGGCTACCCTTTCTCTCTCACATATATAGGCACTACTGTTTCTCAAATGTGTGCAGTCTTTGTTGAGAATGAATAAAAGATAAGTCTTATAAAAGCCTTTTATCATCATGTGTCTTCTCAATCTAACCAATACTCAAGATACCACTTTTCTCATGGGGAGATCCTCATATTTGAGAAGATTAGAAACCACTAGCATACAGCAACACTACAAGAAACCAAAACAATTCAACTCAGTATGGAAATCAAATGATTAACAAGAGTTTATTGAACACCTACTACAAGTTTGGTACTATTCTAAGCACCATGGTGGGGGCGTGTGGATATGAACATGCAGAAGATAGTTTCTGTCCTGCACACTCAGTAGTTGGAAAGAGCAGCCATAGGCCAGTACAGTAGTCAAGAATGTGTCAGCATAAGATCAAGCGTTAAATTAGTCCTATGGCTAATACATGAAATTAACATGGGCTGAAGTCATCAGGAAAGGCTCCAAGGAAGAGTCTGGCTTGAAGAATAGGCACATTTTTAAAGGGGCAGGGAGCTCCATGTAGCTAGAGACAGGAATGAGCAAGGAATCTTAAGAGTACAGATATTGGCCTGCCTGGAGTCAAGGGTTTGATTTGGAAGACGTGGTCAATTTCCATGGGTAGGACATCAGAGGACAGAGCCCTAGAGGTGCAAGGATGATTGAGGGGCAGTCAAAAGCCACTGAGGTTTTAGAGCAGAGGAGGGTTGAAGGAAGGCCGTGTCCCAAAACGCTCAGCCTGGCTGAGGCAGGAGAGTCTGTGTTCAGGGGACTTGGGTATGTTCATTCCCAGATACAGTCATTAAAGGGACTCCATAAGCGATGGAACAGGGGTCTCTGTACTCAGACCAATCTCTTACGACAGCACCTGGGTGTCTTTGCCCTCTATATCAACTGTCTTCTGCCCCAGACATGCACATGTGAATTGTCCAGACTATGGACCTTTGTCCAGTTGTCGGAACTTTTTGCATTATTTCCAGGTTCAGAAAAAGACATATGCCCTCTGAGAATAGACAAATGGACAGAAGATTTTATTTTTATTTAATTAATTAATTTATTTATTTTTGTTGCCCAGGCTGGAGTGCAGTGGTGCGATCCAGGCTCACTGCAACCTCTGCTGCCTGGGTTCAAGCAATTCTCTGGCCTCAGCCTCCCAAGTAGCTGGGATTACAGGCACCTGCCACCGCGCCTGGCTAATTTTTGTAGTTTTTAGTAGAGATGGGGTTTTACCATGTTGCCCAGGCTCGTCTTGAACTCTGGAGCTCAAATGATCTGCCTGCCTTGGCCTCTCAAAGTGCTGGGATTGATTATAGGCGTGAGCCACTGTGCCCAGCCAGAAATTTTTTTTTGGGGGGGGAGGGAAAGGGGGGCTTTCCAGAAGAGGAATTTATGGAAAGGAATGTATTGTCTTGTCTTGTCTTACATTGTATTTTTATTTGGGGCTTTTCAGTAAAGACCAGAAAACCTGTTAGACAAATTCTAAAAGAGTTGTAACACTGGTCGGGGAATTTGCCAAGCTAGCTTAATAGATATCTTCCTACCCTCAACACTCCTTAAAGCAATAGCCCTTCAGGGGTAAAGTCCACGCTGACCACACCTTCCTCCCTCTCTTGCAGAGGGCAAAGGATAGAGACCAAGAGGCTGAGGTGTTTGGAGAAGCCAGGGAAATGGGTGGACTCGCCCTGCAGGATGCAGCTTCTGAGCTGCAGGATGCTCACCCCAAGTCACCCTGGAAGACGGAGCCATCCCCACCCTCCCTGTGCACATTTGCTGGGAGTCTGATAGGGACAGTGGAGAGGGAACAGCCAAGGCTCCACCAGATGTCCTAGGCATCTTCCTCAATGTCTCCTTCTTCCCATCAGTCCTAGAGAACCTACCTATGACCAAATTGGGTCAGAGGGGAGCTGGATCATGCACCCCATGGCTACCGGTGGACTTTCCTGAGATCAACAAGCTCCTGCCAGTGGCTCTTAGTTTGCTAACTAGGACAGAGCTCCCCCAGAGCCATGGCAGGAGGCAGAGCATCCCTGCCCTTCATGACCAAATGCTGCCCGACCCTCAGGAACTCCCTGTTGGTTTCAGCCCAGATGAGGAATGATGCTTATGGCCAAAGTCATGCAGGAGGCTGGGAGAAGGTTTTAAAAGCTCACAGAGGGGCCGGGCGCAGTCTCACACCTGTAATCCCAGCACTTTGGGAGGCCGAGGCGGCTGGATCACGAGGTCAGGAGATTGAGACCATCCTAGACAAATTCTAAAAGAGTTGTAACACTGGTCGGGGAATTTGCCAAGCTAGCTTAATAGATATCTTTCTACCCTCAATACTCCTTAAAGCAATAGCTCTTCAGGGGTAAAGTCCTGTCTCTACTAAAAATACAAACCCTGTCTCTACTAAAAATACAAAAAATTAGCCGAGCGTGGTGGCGGGCGCCTGTAGTCCCAGCTACTCAGGAGGCTGAGGCAGGAGAATGGCATGAACCTGGGAGGTGGAGCTTGTAGTAAGCCGAGATCGCGCCACTGCACTCCAGTCTGGGAGACACAGCAAGACTCCGTCTCAAAAAAAAAAAAACCAAAAAAAACTCACAGAGGATGTAGCTTGGGACGCAGTAGCATCTAAAACAAAAGAACAGAGCATATGGAGGCAATATCACTGTCATTCAACAGCTACCCTCACCACTCCTTTTTCTGGCTGAGGTCCAGGGAAGTAAGTGGTCCTCACCGAGATCCATGACTGGGATGGGAGCCAGTCTGTGGCTCATCTGTGGGCTTTCCCCGATATGAACCTGACGTAATTTTGGAAGCAGTCTGGAACAAGGTGTTTTCCTCCCTATGGAGGTGCAATGAAAGTGTGCTCAGCCAGCAAGGAGAGAGGAATGGGTATTAGGACACGTGTTTCTGCAGCTGCCAGCCAGATACCCGCATAGTCAGACGCTTCCTCCTTCTTCAGGGCCCCGCTCGTGCACCTCTGTAGAGTTGGACAGACTGACTGTCCCATGATTGGATCAGTGAGTTGTAAGTAGGGTGCATAAAGGTTTGGCTTGTCTGAGACCATTCCAGGTTACATCTGTTATCCCAGAGTAATTATTAGTAATGTCCCCTTTCATTCTTTTATTTTTAAAAATTTTATTTTAATTTTGTGGATACATAGTGGATGACCCTTTTTTTTTTTTTTTTTTTGAGACAGAGTCTTGCTCTGTCACCCAGGCTGCAGTGCAGTGGCACAATCTCGGCTCGCCGCAACCTCTGCCTCTAGGGTTCAAGTGATTCTCCTGCCTCAGCCTCCCGAGTAGCTGGGATTACAGGTATGGGCCACCATGCCCGGCTAACTTTTGTATTTTTAGTAGAGACGGGATTTCACATCTTGGCCAGGCTGGTCTCGAACTCCTGACCTCAGGTGATCCACTCGCCTCGGCCTCCCAAAGTGCTGGGATTACAGGTGTGAGCTACTGTGCCCGGCCACCCCTTTCATTCTTAAAATGTCTTAATTTTGACAATAAATTGCTTGGTCCCCCTAGTTTATAAGGTGACAGATTTACATAAAGCACGCAAAGTCATTTAAACAAAGAGAGGGTTTTATTGCCAGAACGACAGGAAAGTCAGACATCATGAGAACCAGAGACTCCCCTGAGGGGTCCCTCACCATCTCTCCTGCTTCTTTCTGCCCTGTGACTCTTGTTGCCTCTTCTCTCTGCACAGTCACCCTTTTTTCCCTGACAGCTGCCACCAGCTCCTAAGTTGGACATTTGGCAGTTTCCATCATCAGAAGAACGCTGACTTTCTCAGTTGCAAGTCCCCAGAAACACTCAGGAAGAAACTTACTGTCCCATGGTGGGCAGGAGGGCAAGATGGTTCCAGAACCTTGCAGCTGTCTAGGGAACCATGACGAGAATGGAGGAAGAGGCAGTTTTTAGGAGGGGCAACCGGTGCGGAATGGACAATTCCTTCAGTGTCTGGTACAATCAGCATCAAGTATTTACTGAGCGGGCCCTGTGGCATTGATCTAACCACTTGCTTGTCAAATGTGTACCAGAGTGAAGTAATATTCTCCATTAGTCTCCACAGAGAGATGCCATTCATCCTGGGGACAGAGCTGGCCGTGGAACAGAAGACAGAGGAACTTCCTTGCTTAGGAGGGCGAGGTCCCCGAGGAGAGATAGATGCTGCTTCCCAGAATACATGTGGCTTCAGGTTGGCAGCCCTCTGTCCCTGGGGGTGACTCTGGGTGTGTGCACGTGCTTGTGTTCACAGGATCTGAAATGGTTCAGGGCCAGTAGGCCAAGGCACTGGGAGCTGAGGTCACCATGGCCTGCAGCAACCCCTGCAGGGGCTGCAAAAGGGTCCTCTTCTCCCCTCTCTCCCTGACCACAACCCCCATCTCTGTCCTGGAAGCACTTTCTTCCTTGGACAAGCTCTGCCCCAGGCTCTGAGGTCTCACCAGAGGCACCACTGACAGCAACAGCAATAACAACAGCAGAGAACAAGACACTGAGGGGGACTCATCTGCTTCTCTGATTTTTTTCTCTCTAATAGGCAGAAGCTCTAGGACTGTTCTAGTGACTGAGTAGAACCCTGTGGTTGTCGAACTTAACATGGAAAACTGACATGCTCCAAGATGGAAAGAAAAGTATTCTTATAATAGTGGGGTGGAAGCTCCGAATCACATTCAAACTGTATTAGGTAACCCCCAGGAAGGTGAAGCAAAACATGATGCTCTATATCATCATCTATTTCCCTTTTCACATATCTTTTACTGTAAATCCCTTGAGGTCAGGGTCACTGTTTTCTAATTCCTTGCAGTTCCAAAACTGGACAAAGCACTTTGCACATATACTGACTTCTCTATATTCACTTGCAATTTCCAATGGGGTCCGCTTCTCCCTGGCTCCCAGCTCACCTTCTCTGCCTGGAACATCTTCCTCTGACCCTTTGCCTGCCCAGCTCCTCCTCCTCCTTGCAGACTCCCCTCAGCTTTCACCTCCCCAAGATGCCTCCTCTGACCCTCGGCTGGGTTAGAGGCTCCATCCCTGGGCTGTCTCATTGTAGCTGGCTATAGGTCTGTCTTCCCCAGGTTAGAAAAGCATTTCTGGTTCCCTGGTGCTGTAAAGAAATAGCACTTGAACATAAATTTAATTTCCTTAGCAAGGCCATTTTTACTTTCTGCAGAAAGGGTACACTCACCAGCAGTTTTGTCACGAGAGTACACTGAACAAAGGAGACAGGGTAATTTATAACCTGACACACCCACCCTACTGCTATGTCCAGTTTCCACTGGCTGGAACGGGACCTCACATTCTGTATTTGTCCCGAATGGCTGGCAACTTAGAACTTTTTTTTTTTTTTGAGACGAGTCTCGCTCGTTGCCCAGTCTGGAGTGCAGGTGCCGTATCTCAGCTCACTGCAAGCCCGGCCTCCCGGTTTACCATTTCCCGCCTCAGCCTCGAGTAGCTGACTACAGGCCGCCACTCCCCGGCTAGTTTGTTTTTTTTTTTTTTGTATTTTTTTGTTTAGTAAGACGGTACCGTGTTAGCAGGATCGGTCTCGACTCCGACCTCGTGATCCGCCCTCTCGGCCTCCCAAAGGCGGGATACTTCCTTGAGCCACCGCGCGTCCGGCCAACTTAGAACTTTTTTAAAAGCAAAGGAGAGGAGAACAAAGGAAGGAGGGAAGTAACTTGTGGATTGCTGAGAAAGTAAAACACTTCAAATAAGGAAGAGGAACAGGCTATGACCTAATGCTTGCTTGGACCAGTAGAAGCATGCTAGGGCAAATACTTCAGCTAAATTGTGGGAGCTAAGAACATAAAGTACATTGATTTCTTTATAACGGATAGCAGATGCTTAAGAATGTTAGCACAGGTCTTTGAATAAATTTTGCTTCTAAGAGAAGTTACTATTTACTTCTAATATTACTAATTAGATGGGAAGGAAAGTCTTTGAAGAGGAACCTCTACTTTATATACCCATCAGACAGGGGGCTTCTGTAGGGCAATACAATTCCTGGCACGCAATAGGTGATCATAAATATTTTTTGAATGGACAAAGATGATTTTGTAAGCAGTGCCTGATTCGATTCTAGGCACAGAGAAGATTAAGACATTGGTTGAGCCCTTTGAACTTTTGGGGGGCTTGACTTTTTTAGTCTGTGGAGACCAGGGAGCAAGACTAGCTGACATCAATCTTGTGGCAAACTTCTAGACTCTGTTCACCTCTGACTTCCAAAGGTGGGTCCCATGAACTGCAGCCACCTGCAGGTGCAGCCCTGATTTGGACCCTGGAGTCAGTCTTGTCTTTGTTCTGGGGGAATTTAGGGAAGTCTACAGCCTGGGCAACACGGTGAAACTCCGTCTCTACCAAAAATACAGAAAATTAGCCAGGTGTGGTGGTGCGCACCTGTGGTTTCAGCTACTTGGGAGGCTGAGGCAGGAGAATGGCTTGAGCCTGGGAGGTGGAGGTTGCAGTGAACTGAGATCGAGCCACTGCACTCTAGCCTGGGTGACAGAGTGAAATCCTGTTTCAAAATTAATTAATTAATTAAATTAAAAAATAAAACACAAGAAAGTGTTTATTGAGTGTCCAGCCCTCGAAGCTCACCTGATCTGATAGGGGGTCTGAACAGGTATAAAATACAGTCAGCCCTCTATATTTGTGGGTTCCACCTCTGTGGATTCAACCAACTATGGAGCAAAATTATTCAGGAAAAAAATGAAAGGTTGTGTCTGTACTGAACATGTACAGGCTTTTTTTCTTGTCATTATTCCCTAAATGATACAGTGTTACAATGGTCTATATAGCATTTACATTGTATTCAATACTATAAGTAATCTAGAAATGACTTACAGTATACAAGGGGATGTGCACAGGTCACATACAAATACTACACCATATTTTGTAAGACAGCAGTCCCCAATTTTTTGGCACCAAGGACTAGTTTCATGGAAGACAATTTTTCCACAGACCAGGCAGGGGGTTGGGGATGGTTTGGGGACAATTGAAGTGCATTACATTTATTGTGCACTTCATTTCTATTATTATCACATTGTAATATATAATGAAATCATGACACTCACCATAATGTAGAATCAGTGGGAGCCCCTGAGCTTGTTTTCCTGCAACTAGACAGTTACATCTGGTGGTGACGGGAGAAACTGACAGATCATCAGGCATTAGATTCTCATAAGGAGCACAAAACCTAGATCCCTCATGTGCACAGTTCACAATAGGGTTTATGCTCCCCTGAGATCTAATGCCACCACTGGGGCTGACAGGAAGTGGACCTCCGGTGATGGGGAGTGACCGTAAATACAGATTGCTTGCTGCTCACCTCCCATTGTGCGGCTCAATTCCTAACAGGCCACAAACTGGTACCAGTACCAGTACATGGCCTGGGAGGTGGGAACCCCTGCTATAAGGGACTTGAGCAGGGCTGGGCACAGTGACTCATGCCTGTAATCCCAGCACTTTGGGAGGCCAAGTAAGGTGGGTCACCTGAGGTCAGGAGTTCGACACCAGCCTGGGCAACATGGTGAAGCCCTATCTCTACTAAAAATACAAAATTAGCCAGGCGTGGTGGCGCATGCCTGTGATCCCAGCTACTTGGGAGGCTGAGGTAGGAGAATCGCTTGAACCCAGGAGGTGGCAGTTGCAGTGAGCTGACATCGTGCCACTGCACTCCAGCCTGGGGAATAGAGTGAGACTCCGTCACACGCACACTCAAAACAAACAAACACCAAAGGGACTTGAGCATTCATGGATTTTGGTATCTGCAAGGGGTCCTGGCACCAATCTTCCATAGATCCTGAGGGACAACTGTACTGACTCATGAGAGCTATGGACACAGTGCTAAGGGACCTAGGGGAGGGGAAAAAGATGTAGGGGGTATGGAGAAAGTGGCACAGCCCAGGAGGGGCCTTGGAGTTGGCCCTTGAAGAGAGCAGGAATTTCCCAGGCAGAGGTCAGGAGGGAGGACCCACATGGGCAAAGGCACTAAGGGGTGAGGTTTACTTTAGTGGAGAGAGCAATCAACAGCTCTCTTAACTACTTCTTTTTTTTTTTTTTTTTTTTTTGAGACAGGGTTTTGCTCTGTCACCCAGGCTAGAGTGCAGTGGTACGAACATGGCTCATTGAAGCCTCAACCTCCCGGGTTCAAGCAATCCTCCCACTTCAGCCTCTGGAGTAGCAGGAACCACAGGTGCACACCACAATGCTAGGCTAATTTTAAACATTTTTGTAGAGATGGGGTCTTGCCCTGTTGCTCAGGCTGGTCTTGAACTCCTGGACTCAGGCTATACTCCTGTTTTGCCCTTCCAAAGTGCTGGGATTACAGGCATAAGCCACCATGCCCAGCCTCTCTTAACTTTGAAAAATCACACCACCACCACCCTCCCTTGATAAACACAAAATCTCAGGCTCTCCTTTAACAATTTTGACACACAAAAATAAACATTGTGAGTATAAAACAAAAGTGCAGGCAGGAGAAGGCATTGCTTTGCTTCCAATCTGCACATCCGTACACCCACTTCAAGTACAATGTATCTCCCCGGGGTGCCTCTCTCCTCCTCCATAATGGAAATCAGTCCACTAGTTGGAGTGGAGCAGACCAAAGCTAAGAATTATAGAGAGGAAAGCACCCTGGTGAGATTCAGGAGGAACATTTGGTGACAGGGTGGGCTAGAGATTGGTGCAGACTGAGCAGTTACCACCATTGTAATTGCCTTAGAGCTTGAACGTTAGTGCTAGGGGGTGGGAGGGATGGAGAAGAAGAGATGCATAAGAGATAGATGGGCTGGGCATGGTGGCTCATCCCTGTAATCCCAGCACTTTGGGAGGCCAAGGCAGGTGGGTCACTTGAGGTCAGGAGTTCAAGATCAGCCTGACCAACATGGTGAAACCCCATCTCTACCAAAAATATAAAAAATTAGCCAGGCATGGTGGTGGGCGCCTATAATTCCAGCTACTCAGGAGGCTGAGGCACGAGAATCTCTTGAACCCAGGAGGCAGAGGTTGTAGTGAACCGAGATCAGGCAACTGCACTCCAGCCTGGGTGACAGAGCAAGACTCCATCTCAAAAAAAGAAAAAAAAAAAAGAGAGAGAGAGAGAGAGACAGATGATGGTGGAGAGAACTGCTAATGCTTGGAATCGAATAGATGGGGGGCATCCAGGAGCTCAGGTCTTGGCCCAGGCAGCACCCCTCATTCATTCAACAACATGTATTGCCAGCCCTACTGTGTGCCAGAGACTATGCTAAGCACTGAGGACACAGCAAGAACAGGACAGGGAAACTCCCTACTTCCTGAAGGAGGAAGACCACCAGCAGCAAAGAAGAAAATACATAGATGAAAAAGATCATTTTGGATAGTGGTCTATGCTATGAAGCCATTAAAGCAGAGAATGGAGATGAGACGGAGAGTAATAGCGGTGGGGTGGATAGAGGGAAGCTACATTAGACTGGGGGCCATAGAAGTGACTTCAAGAAGTGACAGCTGAGCTAAACCCTAAATGATGCTTTAACAATGAGCCATGGAAGATCTGGAGGCCCCAAGGTGGAAACACATATTTCTGACATATTATTAAAAAAACAATAGAAAAACATTGCTGGCATCTCTGTTCTCAAGTTGACACAAAAGCAACAAATGTCTGCATCCCCTAGGAAGGAACTTCAAGGAATGTATTTTCTTGCTGCTGCTTCTCTTGCTTGCTGACAGTAGGACATCTGGGTCAGGCCTGGAGACTCGCTCTTTTATGGATCGTTTTCTCTTTGTTCTTTTTTTTTTTTTTGAGACGGAATCTCCCTCTGTCGCCCAGCCTGGAGTGGAGTGGCATGATCTCGGCTCACTGCAAACCCTGACTCCCAGGTCCCAGCAATTCTCCCACCTCAGCCTCCCAAGTAGGCTGGGATTAGGGGCCGGGCAGCGTACCTACCATGACCCTGCTATTTTTGCATTTTTTTTTTTTTTTTTATTGAGGCGGAGTCTCGCTCTGTCGCCGCGGACTGGAGTGCAGGGGCCAGATCTCAGCTCACTGCAAGCTGCCGGCCTCCTGGGTCGACGCCATTCTCGCTGCCTCAGCCTCCAACCGAGTAGGCTGGGACTACAGGCGCCCCGCCACCTCGTGGCTAGTTTGTGTATGTTTAGTAAAGACGACGGGGTTGCACGCGTGTTAGCCAGGATGGTCTCAGCTCCTGACCTCGTGATCCGCCCGTCTCCGGCTTCTTCCCAATAAGTGCTGGGATTACCAGGCTTGAGCCCCACCGCGGCGCCCGGTGCCCAGTTTTGGCATTTTAGTAGAAACAGTGTTTCACTATGTTGGCCAGGCTGGTCTCGAACTTCTGACCTCAGGTGATCCACCCGTCTTGGCTTCCCAAAGTGCTGAGATTATAGACATGAGCCACTGTGACCAGCCTTCTCTCTTTGTTCTTTAAGTGGGAGGCAGACCACTACCTCCGATGTGGTGGAAATATAAGTGTGCTAAGGGCAGGCACAAATGTGGCTCTTTTCCCTGCACTGTTCCCAACATGTAGATGTAGGGTTGAAAATTGGGGCAGGGCATGAATGCCTGTAGATCTTTCTGAGATGCAAACTCTGATGGGCATGATGGCTCATGCCTGTAATCTCAGCCTTTTTGGAGGCCAAGGCAGGAGGATCACTTGAGCTAAGGAGTTTGAGACTCGCCTGGGCAACACAGTGAGACCCCCATCGCTACCAAAAAAATTTTACAAATCAACCAAACATGGTGGCACATGTGTGTAATTGCAGCTACTCGGGAGGCTGAGGCAGGAGGATTGCTTGAGCCCAGGAGGTCGAGGCTGCAGTGAGTGGTGATCATACCACTGCACTCCAAGCTGGGCGACAGAGCAAGGCCTTGTCTCAAAAAACAAATCAAAACAAAACAAGATGTACAACCTACATGTCTAACACATTCACCAAAGGCCTGTGATAATGAAACTGATACCAACAGGCACTTCATGAGGATCCTTCGGCCTGCTTTTAATCAGCTTCCAACACTGACAGGAAGAGGCTTGCAATTAATGGTCATCGTCAAACTTCTAACAGCTGGCTTCAACCTTACAGAACATGATAAGGATTGGGAAATGTCCAATTATAGGAGTCACCACCTCTGTAAGTTGACAGCAAGCCATGTGCTCGTAAGAATTGCTGGTATTCCTGGTATCGAGGTGGACTTTGTTCTCAACAATGTTCCTGCAGTAATCACAATAATAAGCTTCATGTGGCTGTTTCTGATAAGGCCTCCAAACACAAGCCCAAGAGCAAGGAAGTAAAAGCGAAGACATTTGGTTAACATGGTGGTCAGAACATCAGACTGGCTATGCTTGGGTCAGGTACCTCTTTCATGGGAAGAGGGGGGTGTGGCTCACTTTTTATCTTGGAATTCTTCCCAAATAAGAAAGGGTATTGCATGCAGTCAAACTGACAAATACCTTCTGCACGCTCTATCACAATTTCCTTCTTCTCTGCTTTTCCAAACGTTACCCAGCTACAGCAGGCTGAATAATATGCCCCCACGTCCAACTCCAAAAGATGTCCACATCCTAATCCCCAGAGCCTGTGAATATGTTACTTTACATGATGAAGTTGACGACCTTGAGGTGGCTTTATTATCTTGGATTTTCTGGGTGGGCCCAATGTAATCATGAAGGTCCTTATGAGGGGGATGACAGGAGGGTCAAAGAGGAGAGAGGAGATGTGACGACAGAAACAGAGGCTGGAGAGGCCAGGCGTGGTGGCGTGCACCTGTGATCTCAGCTACTCGGGAGGCCAAGGCAGGAGAATCGCTTGAACATGGGAGGTGGAGGTTGCATGGGCTGAGACGGTGCCACTGCACTCCAGCCTGGGTGATGGAGTGAGACTCTGTCTCAAAAAAATAATAACAAATAAATAAATAAGATAAAATAAAAATAAAGAAACAGAGGCTGGAGAGATGGCCTTTGAAGACAAAGGAAGGAGCCACAAGGCAAGGAGTGCAGACAGCCTTTGGAATCTGAAAAGGGCAAGGAAACAGTCACCCCTAGAGCCTCCAAAAAGGAACACAGCCCTGCCAACGCCTGCATCTTAGCCCAGAAGACCCACTTTGGACTTCTGACTTCCAGAACTATAAGACAATAAATGTGTATTGTCTTAAGCCACTTGTAGTAATTTATTTGCAATAGCAGTAGGAAACTAATATACCTGCTAAAATATCACCCTTTGGAAAGGTCATGCTGGCCCTGGCCTATGGCCGTCAAGGTTTGTTCCCATGTATGAATCCCTATTACTTATGATGAAGTCATTTGAAATTTAGTACCATATTGCTGTGGGATGTGTCTCCTGTTTTTTCTTCAACATTTCTCTCAGCTTAGTTAACATGGCACTTGTACTTGTTTATGTAGCACACAGAACAGGGCTTACCCATTATTATTCTCTTAACACATGCTTTTGGTTTTGGGTCTTTTTTTTTCTTTTTGAGACGGAGTCTTGCTCTTTTCCCCAGGCTGGAGTGCAGTGGCGCGATCTTGGCTCACCGCAACTTCCACCTCACGGGTTCAAGCAATTCTCTGCCTCAGCCTCCCAAGTAGCTGGGATTATAGGCGCCCACCACCATGCCAGGCTAATTTTTGTATTTTTAGTAGAGACCGGGTTTCGTCATGTTGGCCAGGTGGTCTCGAACTCCTGACCTCAGGTGATCACCCGCCTCGGCCTCCCAAAGTGCTGGGATTACAGGTGTGAGCCACCGCGCCCAGCCAATACATGCTTTTGAATAAATGAATGAAATGGAATTCTTTTTCTAGACTTCTTTGCTTTTTCTCAAAGGACTGAATGTTGCACAATGCACACAAAAGGCACTCATATTTGTTGAAGATTTTCCTAAAGTCTAAAGCACTCTTACTAGGACTCCACTTTTGCCCTGGTTTCACATGGATAGTTGAAGCTCTCTTACACCATGAGTTTGGGATGGTTGGTTAAAATGGGAAAGCATTAAAAATTATATGTTCTCTGGTTGGGAGTGGTGGCTCACGCCTGTAATCCCAGCACTTTGGGAGGCCAAGGAGGGTGGATCGCGAGATCAGGAGTTTGAGACCAGCCTGACCAACATGGTGAAACCCCGTCTCTTCTAAAAATACAAAAATTAGCCGGGCGTGGTGGTGGGCGCCTATAATCCCAGCTACTCAAGAGGCTGAGGCAGGAGAATCGCTTGAACCTGGGAGGTGGAGGTTGCAGTGAGCTGAGATCACGCCATTGCACTCCAGTCTGGCAACAGAGCGAGACTCCATCTCAAAAAAAAGAAAAAAGAAATGGTGTGAGTTTCCGCAAAAAGTTAAACATAGACTTACTGTATGATTCGGCAATCCTACTTCTAGGTGTATATCCACAAGAATTGAAAGCTGAGACTCAAACAGATACTTGTACACCAGCGTTCATCACAACAGTATTCACAACAGTCAAAAGGTAGAAACAATTGCAACGTCCATCCACAGATGAATAGACGAGCAGAATGTATGGTATATATACACAATCAAATATTATTCAGCCATAAAAAGGAATGAAAATTTGATATATGCTACAACATGGATGAACCTTGAAAACATGATGCTAAGTGAAATAAGTCAGACACAGAAAGCAGAATATTGTATGATTTCACTTCTATGAAGTCCCTGTAACAGGCAAATTCACAGGGACAGAAAGTGGAATACAGGTTACCTGGGGGAAGGGAAAAATGGGGCTGTTATTGTTTAATGGGTCCGGAGGATGATGGAATGTTTTGGGTGTAGATAGGGTGATAGTGACACGACATTGTGAATGTATTTAAAGCTACTGAACAGTACATTTGCATATGGCTAAAATGATATATATCATGTTATATATATTTACTGTAATTTTTTAACAGTCATAAAAGCATTCAAACCTTTTCTTTCTGAATCTATTCTAGTAAAACAGTTTGACATGTGAGCATTTTTTTTTTTTTTTGGATAAAGCTCTTCATCACAGTGTTGTTTGTAATCATAAAATATTCTAAAGAACTTAAAAGTTTGTTAGTAGGTGATTTGTTAGGAAATTAGTGTAATCCAAGTTATGGACTATCAGGCAGTCATTAGAAATCATGTTTACGTTTGTGACCAACCTCACCAATATGGCAAAACACTGTCACTACTAAAAATACAAAAACTAGCCAGGCGTGGTGCTGGGCACCCGTAGTCCCAGCTACTTGGGAGGCTGAGGCAGGAGAATTGCTTGAACCTGGGAGGCGGAGGTTGCAGTGAATGAGATTGCACCACTGCACTTCAGCCTGGTGACAGAGCGAGACTCGGCCTTAAAAAAAAAAAAAAGAAAAAAGAAAAGAAAGAAATCATGTTTATGAAGATATTTTACTGATGTAGGGAAATGCTGATAATATCATGTTAAGCCAAAAAGGGCAGGGTACAATATTGTGCTTGGAATGATTCCCAAGTGTTAAAAAGTTTTAAAAAACACAAAATAAGGCTGGGTGTGGTGGCTCACACCTGTAATCCCTGCACTTTGGGAGGCTAAGGCAGGCAGATCACTTGAGGTCAGGAGTTTGAGACCAACCTGGCCAATGTGGTGAAACACCATCTCTACTAAAAATACAAAAATTAGCCGGCCATGGTGGCAGGTGCCTGTAGTTGCAGCTACTTGGGAGGCTGAGGCAGGAGAATCACTTGAATCCGGGAGGCGGAAGTTGCAGTGAGCTGAGATCGTGCCACTGCACTTAAGCCTGGGTGACCAAGTGAGACTCTGTCTCTAAATAAATAAATATTAAAAATAAATAGACACAAAATAGAAACATTGGAAAAAAATATTCCAATGTATTATCAGAGGTTGTCCCTGGACAGTTAAAGATTACTTTGCTCCATTTCTTAGTTTCCTGACTCTCCAGCTTTCTTCAGAGAAAATGAATTACTTTGAAGACTAAAAACCAAAACCCCAAAACTTCAATGTGGCACAGTTCTTGCTTACTTGGGGCTACCACATCCTCTAGGGTACAAGACTATGCTCTTTTCTAACAACTGTTACTTTAATCTTAGTTGTTGAGGTCACACTAGTGTTTTCAAAACGAGGCACATGCTGGTTCACAGAAAGACAGTGAATGAAGGCATGGGGGGATGGAGGGAGCAAAGAACTCAAAGGAGACCCGCTGCAGGGGAAAATTCTTCCGCACTGCAACCTCCCCATCAAACAGTAGCTTCTAAAACCACAAGTTTTCATTTTCAGGATAAAGGCAGACAACCAAGTTCCTTGAAAGTAAATGTAGGCCAAGGTTATTAAATCCAGTTTTTGAGGGAAACTCAATCTAATTACTCATTAGCATACCATTCAAAGTAGTTTTTATTAACACTGATTCATACTGCCTTTTAAAAGTAATGGAAACAGTTCAAGATCAGCCTGGCCAACATGGCAAAACCCCGTCTCCACTAAAAATACAAAAATTAGCCAGGCGTGGTGGTGGGCGTCTGTAATTCCAGCTACTCAGGAGGCCGAGGCAGGAGAAGCACTTGAACCTGGGAGGTGGAGGTTGCAGTGAGCTGAGATTGAGCCTCTGCACTCCAGCCTAGGCTTGAGCAGCTGTCTCAAAAAAATAAAAAACAAAAAATAAAAAAAAACAAAAAACAAAATAGCTTAGTATTTTAAGGCCTGTTGATGTTTATTGCACCAGTAAGACACTACAAGCAGAGTCTATTTGTGGGGATAGTTTGCTATGAAAAGAAAGTTATTTTAGTTAGTTAGTATGATTGGAACTTCCCTTCCTTCCTTCCTTCCTTCCTTCCTTCCTTCCTTCCTTCCTTCCTTCCTTCCTTCTTTTTCTCTCTCCTTTCTTCTTTCTTTCCTCCTTCCCTTCCTCTTTTCTTTCTCTCTTTTCTTTCTCATTTTCCCCCTTCCCTCCCCTCCCCTCCCTTCCTTCCTTCCTTCCTTCCTTCCTTCCTTCCTTCCTTCCTTCCTTCCTCCCTTTCTTTCTTTTTCTTCCTCCCTCTTTCTTTTCTTTTCTTCTTTTCTTCTTTTCTTTTCTTTGANCCTTCCTTCCTTCCTTCCTTCCTTCCTTCCTTCCTCCCTTTCTTTCTTTTTCTTCCTCCCTCTTTCTTTTCTTTTCTTCTTTTCTTCTTTTCTTTTCTTTGAGACCGAATATCACTCTGTCACCCAGGCTGTAGTGCAGCGGCGAGATCTCGGCTCACTGCAACCTTCGCCTCCCGGGTTCAAGTGATTCTTCTGCCTAAGTCTTCCAAGTAGCTGGGACTACAGGCGCGTGCCACCACACCCAGCTAATTTTTGTATTTTTAGTAGAGATAGGGTTTCACCATGTTGGCCAAGATGGTCTTGATCTATTGACCTTGTGATCCTCCCACCTTGACCTCCCAAAGTGCTAGGATTACAGATGTGACCCACCATGCCCAGCCTCTTTTTGTTTTTTCTTTTTCCTTCCTTCCTTCCTTCCTTCCTTCCTTCCTTCCTCCCTCCTTCCCTCCTTCCCTCCCTCCCTTCCTTCTCCCTTTCTTTTTTTTCTCTGCCTCCCTCCCTCCTTCCTTCCTCCCTTTCTTCCTTCTTCTCTTTCTGCTTCTCTCTCTCTCTCTCTCCCCCCACACCTCCCCCTCCTTGCTTGCTTGCTTGTCTTGCTCTGACAATCAGTCTGCAGTGGCGTGATCATGGCTCACTGCGACCTCTACCTCCTTGGCTCAAGTGATCCTCACCCCAGCCTCCTGAATAGCTGGGACCACAGGCACACACCACTACACCTGGCTAATTTTGTTCATTTTTTGTAGAGACAGGCTCTCATGATGTTGCTCAGGTTGATATTACTCCTGGGCTCAAGCGATCCTTCCACCTTGGCCTCCCAAATGCCTGGGATTATAAGCATGAGCAACTGTGCCAGCCTATTGGAACTTTCTGAAACAAAAATCTGATCATGGCACTGTCCTGTGTCCAGGCTGTTAGTATTTCCCATTCCTGCGGAGTCATGCGGGCACCGTGACCGGGAACACAGGACACCATGGTCTGGCCCGTGACTCCCTCCCTCATGCAGCCTCATTGCTCTGGGGTTCTGGGAATTTGCAGTCCCCAGCACTCCTGGGACGGCATCTTGCTTTTTTGTTTTTGCTCTCACTGCCCCCTCTGCCTGGAATCCTGGATTCCTACTCCATCCCTCACCCGTGCCCACTCATCTTTCAATCCTGAAGCAAGTATCACCACCCCTGCGGAGTTTCCCAGATCCTCCCTTCCCAGTAGCTTTGAGCACTTGCCCTTTTCCACCTCCACTGGGTCCTAAACGGGCTCCTACTGGAACACTCAAGACACTATTGCACACACAGTGGCCCTTCCTGTCTGTGGCTTCTACATCTGCAGACTCAACCAACCTTGGATGGAAAAGATTCAGAAAGAAAAAAACAATAAAAAATACAAATAAAAAACCCATACAGTATAACAACTGCTTACCTAGCATTTACACTGCATTAGGTATTATAAGTAGCCTAGAGATTACAGATTATAAAGTACATGAGAGGATGTGCACAGGTTACATGCAAATACTACATTTTATACATAGTGTAAAACGAGCATCTACAGATGCTACGAACTTGAGTATCCACGGATGTTAGTATCCTTGGGGATCCTGGAATTAATCCCCCACAGATACTGAGAGAGACTGTACTTGTTTATATGTCTGTCTCCTCTTACCCAGCTATGAGCTTCTGAAAGGCAGGCACTGTTTTCCATCTTTTTTTTTTTTTTGAGACGAGTCTCACTCGGTCACCCAGGCTGGAGTGCAGTGGTGCAATCTCGGCTCACTGCAGCCTCCACCTCCCAGGTTCAAGCAATTCTCTTGTCTCAGTCTCCCAAGTAGCTGGGATTACAGGCACCCACCACCACGCCCAGCTAATTTTTGTATTTGTAGTAGAGATGGGGTTTCATCTCTACTACAAACCAGATAGGGGTTTGGCCTAGCTGGTTTCAAACTCCCAGCCTCAGGTGATCTGCCCACCTGGGCCTCCCAAAGTGTTGGGATTACAGGCGTGAGCCATCGCGCCTGGCCTGTTATCCATCTTTATAACCTCTGTAGCACTGGCACACAGAAAGGGTCCAGTAAAGATGCTGAATAAATAAGGAAATGAACCACCTGGACTAATGCTGATTGCTTCTTTGATGGTAGCAAACACTGACTTCAGGTATTATAAGATGCATTTGGTCAAGAGTAAGGAGCAGCCCTTACTCCATTTCCTCTTGTCCATTCCCACAGTCAGCCAGTTAGAAAGACTAAAACAAGCAGGAAAATAAAACAACAACCCTGGAGGATGCATTTATTTTGAGGAAGAGAACCCAAATTAAAGCAAACTAAACTAAAAAGCTCCAATTAATATATTCAGAAAGATAGGATGCCCAACAAAGGACAAACAAGGGTTCTAATTAATTAAAAACATGACTCTAGGTAGGGTGCGATGGCTCATGTCTATCATCCCAGCACTTTGGGAGGCCAAGGTGGGCAGATCGCTTGAGGTCAGGAGTTCGAGACCAGCCTGGCCAACATGGTGAAACCTTGTCTCTACCCTAAATACAAAAGACAATTGGCCCTGGAAAGCCATGAAAGTAAATGCTACCATGACAACCCTGTAGGAGGAGGATGATGAGCCTCAGAGGGGAGGGCTTAAAAACTCAACAAAATACCTAACTGGATAAAGAAACTAGGGTAAAATGAATCATGATAAAGAAAAAATGCAAGAAAGGCAAATAGAAGATCCAAGGGGAAAGAAGTTCGTACAATAAAAAGAGCAATTCTTCTTCTTGTTCTTTTTTTTTTTTTTTTTTTTTTTTTTTTTTTTTTTTTGAGACAGAGTTTTCTCTTGTTGCCTGGGCTGGAGTGCAATGGCATGATCTTGGCTCACCGCAACTTCCGCCTCCTGGGTTCAAGCAATTCTCCTGCCTCAGCCTCCCAAATAGCTGGGATTACAGGCATGCACCACGACGCCTGGCTAATTTTGTATTTTTAGTAGAGAGGGGGTTTCTCCATGTTGGTCAGGCTGGTCTTGAACCCCTGTACTCAGGTGATCCGCCAGCCTCAGCCTCCCAAAGTGCTGGAATTACAGGCATGAGTCACCACACTCAGCCAAGAAGAGTAATTCTTGTAAACATTTTGCCTCTTCAGAGAAAAATATTTACAGAATACTGTAGTATGGTTTTTGCCATTACTTTCAATGGCAAAAACGACAATTACTTTTGCATCAATCTAATAAATGCTGTTTAAGTGATTTTCATGTTTTAGGGTCAGTCTGCAGAATACTTAATTACGGTTAAGTATAGAAGGTAAATGTTTTTTATCCATAAAATTATATGGGGCAGAAGTTGGGAGGTAGATGTCAGAGAGAATCTGTCTGAAGAACAAAGATGCTGTTACCTTCATTCTTTTTTTTTTTTTTTTTTTTTGAGTCAGGTTCTCACTCTGTCACCCAGGCTAGAGTCCAATGAGACCGTCATAGCTCGCTGCAGCCTTGAACTCCTGGGTTCAAGCGATATATATATTTGGTAGAGATGAGGTCTCATTATGTTGCCCAGTCTGGTCTCAAACTCCTGGGATCAAGCAATCTGCCCACCTCAACCTCCCAAGGCACTGGGATTACAGGTGTGAGCCACCGTGCCAGGCAATTTTTAAATTTTTTTGTAGAGATAGGGGTTTGCTATATTGCCCAGGCTGGTCTTAAACTCCGTGCCTCACAGGATTCTCCCACCTTGGCCTTATTAACTTCATTTATCTTCAATTTATCTTGTACAGTGAAACTGTCATAGCTCGCTGCAGCCTTGAACTCCTGGGTTCAAGTGATCCTCCTGCCTTGAAGGTTCTTGAAGGTATAGGGCTGAGGTCCTTGTTTCCTTGTTGGTTGTTGGCAAGGGACTTGCTCTTAACTCCTGGGGGCTGCTCCTCAGGGCCTTTCCACTTGGTCCCCTCCATCTTCAAAGCCAGCAACCAGATACCTCTTTTGCATTAAAGCTTTTTCATGCAGCCAGGAGTGGTGGCTCACACCTGTAATCCCAATGGGGATGGATCACTTGAGGTCAGGAGCTCGAGGCCAGCCTGCCAACATGGCAAAACCCTGTCTCTACCAAAAGTACAAAATCTCTACTAAAACAGAAACATTAGCCTGGATGAGAGAGTTAATTTTTTTTTTTTTAATTTTTTGAGATGGAATCTCACTCTGTCTCCCAGGCTGGAGTGTAGTGGCACGATCTCAGCTTACTCCAACTTTTGCCTCCTAGGTTCAACTGATTCTCATGCCTCATCCTCCCGAGTAGCTGGGACTACAGGCGAGTGCCACCACACCTGGCTAATTTTTGAACTTTTAGTAGAGATGGGGTTTCTCCATGTTGCCCAGGCTGGTCTCGAACTCCTGAACTCAGGCAATCCATCCACCTCAGCCTCTCAAAGTGCTAGGATTACAGGCATGAACCACCTCACCTGGCCTGTAATTAATAACTTTTATGACATCTGCAAAATCCTTTTCACCACATAAATCACATAATCATGGGTGTAACATCTGGTGATGAAAGGCATGGGGGCCATTTTATCCTTCTATTCCACACTACTCAAGAAAATGACTGTTTTTTTATATATAATGAGCTTTTCTAAAAGCATTAAAAGCACCATGAGGAAGTTTTTGTTGTTGTTGTTTTTTTCTGGTGTCTCAAATCTCACTTTCTGGAAACAGCCACCAACATTTGGAATATGTCATCTGAACTTGGGCATGCAGAGCAAAAAGATCAATAGATAACAGTGGAATTTTATTCTACAAATTATTTTTAAGTAAAATTAAGTTTAATTTTACAGAAAACAGAAACAAAGTAAAATAGAAGGAATTGCTGAACTTCAGCTAAATGTTTGTAAACCACAAAATTCCTAAAATAACCCCTTAAAGATAAGAAAATGAACACAAAATCATCAAGAAATTAGAATTGTGTTTGTTTGAAAAAGCTGCAGTTCATGGAGTTATTTTATTATTATTATTTTTTGAGATAGAATCTAATTCTGTCGCTCATGCTGGAGTGCAGTGGTATGATCTCAGCTCACTACAACCCCCAACTCCTACATTAAAGAGGTTCTCGTGCCTCAGCCTCCCCAGTAGCTGGGACTACAGGTGCATGCCACTATGCCTGGCTAATTTTTTGTATTTTTAGTAGATAAGGGGTTTCCTCAGGTTGCCCAGGCTGATCTTGAACTCCTGGTCTCACGTGATCCTCCTGCCTGGGCCTCCCAAAGTGCTGGGATTGTAGGCATGAGCCCCCATGCCTGGCTGGAGCTCATTTCTTACAGCGGATTATTTTCCAGACATTAAAGATGAGTAAATATACATGCTTAGAAATATTCCAACTGCCCTTTCCCCTCACTTCCCCATTTTTGTTATGTATATAATTATGTTTACAGTATAAGAGTTTGGAATGTTTACACTTTTTTCTTTTTTTCTTCTTTCTTTTTTTTTGAGACGGAGTCTTGCTCTGTTACCAGGCTGGAGTGCAGTGGCCTCATCTCGGCTGACTGCAACCTCCGCCTCCTGGGTTCAAGTGATTTTTTTGCCTCAGCCTCCCGAGTCACTGGGACTACAGGTGCCCGTCACCATGTCTAGCTAATTTTTGTATTTTCAGTAGAGACGGGGTTTCACCATATTGGCCAGGCTGGTCTCGAACGACTGACCTCGTGATCCAACCGCCTCAGCCTCCCAAAGTGCTGGGATTACAGGCGTGAGCCACCATACCCAGCCTACATTTTGTTCTTTTTTTTTTTTTTTGAGACGGAGTCTCGCTCTGTCACCCAGGCTGGAGTGAAGTGGCACAATCTCGGCTCACTGCGAGCTCCACCTCTCGGGTTCACACCATTCTCCTGCCTTAGCCTCCTGAGTAGCTGGGACTACAGGCACCCGCCACCACGCCTGGCTAATTTTTTGCATTTTTAGTAGAGACGGGGTTTCACTGTGTCAGCCAGGATGGTCTCGATATCTTGACCTCTTGATCCACCCGCCTCAGCCTCCCAAAGGGCTGGGATTACAGGTGTGAGCCACCATGCCCAGGCCTACATTTTGTTCTTTGACCATAAATTCCACAGCTATTTATTCTTGGTTCTGTATTTAAAACAATTCAAAACTCATCTTCAGTATTTTTTTTAATCCTCAATTCTTTCCTTGATTCCTCCATTTTGATTAATCTCTTGGTTGAATAATTTCAACTTAAATAAGTTTTTTTTTCAAGAATGTGGAAACTCTGAGTTCATTCATGCTCAAGAATGACTGTCAATAGCGTTCAGACTTCTTTTTTTTTTTTTTTTTTTTCTATGATGGAATCTCGCTCTGTTGCCCAGGTTGGAGTGCAGTGGCGCGATCTCAGCTTACTGCAAGCTCTGCCTCCTGGGTTCACGCCATTCTCCTGCCCCAGCCTCCTAAGTAGCTGGGACTACAGGTGTGTGCTACCACGCCTGGCTAATTTATTTATTTATTTATTTTTGAAACAGAATCTTGCTCTGTTACCAGGCTGGAGTGCAGTGGTGCAATTTCGACACACTGCAACCTCGACCTCCCAGGTTCAAGTGATTCTCCTGCCTCAGCCTCTCCAGAGTAGCTGGGACTACAGGTGCCTGTCACCATGCCCAGCTAATTTTTGTATTTTTAGTAGAGACGGGGTTTCACCATGTTAGCCAGGATGGTCTCGATCTCTTGACCTCGTGATCCACCTGCCTCGGGCTCCCAAAGTGCTGGGATTACAGGCGTGAGCCACCATGCCCGGCCAAGCNGGCTAATTTATTTATTTATTTATTTTGAAACAGAATCTTGCTCTGTTACCAGGCTGGAGTGCAGTGGTGCAATTTCGACACACTGCAACCTCGACCTCCCAGGTTCAAGTGATTCTCCTGCCTCAGCCTCTCCAGAGTAGCTGGGACTACAGGTGCCTGTCACCATGCCCAGCTAATTTTGTATTTTAGTAGAGACGGGGTTTCACCATGTTAGCCAGGATGGTCTCGATCTCTTGACCTCGTGATCCACCTGCCTCGGGCTCCCAAAGTGCTGGGATTACAGGCGTGAGCCACCATGCCCGGCCAAGCCTGGCTAATTTTTTTTTGCATTTTTAGTAGAGACGGGATTTCACCGTGTTTGCCAGGATGGTCTCAATCTCCTGACCTCGGGATCTGCCTGCCTCAGCCTCCCAAAGTACTGCAATTACAGGCCAGCCTTTAGAGTTCTTAAAGGACAATTTGGCAAAATATAAAATTCATAAGTCATATCTTCATGCCATTAAATTTTATAAACCTTGCTTCATTGTCCTTTAACGTTGTGTTGCTCTTGATTTTTAAAAATCTGATGTATTTTTTTATTGATCACTCTGTACCCACTTTATCTTGACACAGTGTGTGCTTTCTACCTGCTGACTCAAGTTTTCATTTTGGTTACATTTCCTCCATTATTCTGTTGTTCCATTTGTTCTGACTTGGTCTTCAGGAATGCCAATTATGCATCTGTTGGATCTCTATTGCTTATTTTTCATAACTATCAAATATGTTTTCTTTGTTCTTTTCCATATTGTTTATTTCTTTGTTCTTTTCCATATTGTTCCATTGTTTTCACTTTCGTTCATTCTCTTTTGGTTGATTCCAAAGTGGCTTTCCTGCCTTTCTTTTCTTGAGACCTGCCATTCATTTTTTCCCTCTTTTGTTGTTCTATAATTCGTTATTTTTACTTCTGAACCTCACCTTTGAGTATTTTTTTTATTTTAAAAAGAGATAACTTTGTAATATCTCTGATACGATGGAGAATTATCTGTTAAATAGCATGGGTAGAGGAAGAAGAAGGACTTTGAGGCAATTAGCTGCTTCACTTTAGTGTGTTTCAAATCTGTTGACAGTATTTTCTCTCCATCTCAGAGAATGTCTGAGATTCTCAGGTTTTGGCTCTCAGGAGGTTGCCAAGGCCCCCAGCAAAGCCCTGTCACTCTAGGCACTCTGGATTCTAATCTAGAAATTATTTCTCTACCCCCTTCACCCCCTCATCTCCAAGAGACTCTTTTGGCTTGGAGGCCAGGTCACAAAAAATAGAAATAAATAACCATCTTCCCAGCTTCTCCCTGATTTCTACCCTCCCTGCTATCATACTCATTCTTCAAAGGAACACTACCAGTTTTTCCTGGGTCTTGTAACTCAAATACAAATTTCAGTCATTTGAGTACCACTTCCACAATTTTTGCCTTATCTGTAGATCACCTATNAAAGGAGGTATATCCAAAACTGACCAGGTGTGGTGGCAGTGGCCTCTAATCCCATCTACTCAGGAGGCTGAGGCAGGAGAATCGCTTGAATCCAGGAGGTGGAGGTTGCAGTGAGCCAAAACCCCCCCCCTTCCCCCCCCCCTGGGGAAAAGAAAACCCTTTAAAAAAAAAAAAAAAAAAAAAAAAGAGGTATATCATTATCATAAGTGAAAAATACTAAGCTGGGCACAATGGCATGTACCTGTAGTTCCAGCAACTTGGAGGGCTGAGGTGGGAGGATCACTTCAGCCCATGTGTTCTGTAATCTGGCTTGGGCACGTAGCAAGACTCTATCTCTTAAAAAAAAAAAGAAGGAAAAGTAAAGAAAGTATCACTTGCCATAAATAGAAAGTAAATATTAAAATAAATGCAATGAGGCTGGGTACAGTGGCTCATGCCTGTAATCCCAGCACTTTGGGAGGCTGAGGTGGGCAGATCACCTGAGGTCAGGAGTTTGAGACCAGCCTGGCCAACATAGTGAAACCCTGTCTGTACTAAAAATACAAAAAAAATTAGCTGGGCATGGTGGCGGGCGCCTGTAATCCAGCTACTTGGGAGACTGAGGAAGGAGAATTGCTTGAACCTGGGAGGTGAAGGTTGCAGTGAGCTGAGACCATGCCACTGCACTCTAGCCTGGGTGACACAGCAAGACTCTGTCTCAAAAATAGAAAATAAACAATAAATAAATGCAATGAAAACAAAACTTCAGTAAGTTCTAGCTAGATACAGTTGTCTGCTGCGAGCTGAGTCTGAGGTCTGCATTTTCCTTGTTAGAAAGAGTGTTTAGGACAAATTAGAGAGAAGTTAAAGACTACTGGCTCCAAACCAAGGCTTTCTTCTTGATGTAATCACAAATGAAAGGGAACCAAAAAAAAAAAAAAAAAAAAGAATCACTTTTTCATTAAGTTATTTAATATAACTCAATGACTCTTCATGTACCACCTAAACTTATTTCATTCTTCCCTAGTAACACAAGTCTCCTTTCCCCTTTGAGAAACACCCCTCCAATCCAAGGATCAATGATTTCGTCCCTCTAAGGAAATATACTTCCTGCTCATGGATATAGGCAGTGTACATCGACTCTTGGCATTTCATCAATTTTAGTACAGACTCTGCAGTATTTGGCAGGCATACCTCATGGTTTGTAGTTTGAGGTTCTAAGCGTTTCCTTGTTTCATTAAAAATGGGAACTTTTCTGTGTTTTTGCTTTGCTTTCTTTTATATTCCTTCCAGAAGATTTCAAGAGAGGAGAGAGGAAGGGAGTCCAAATATCTTTATTTTGTTTTATTTTATTTTTCTTTTGAGATGGAGTTTCATTCTTGTTGCCCAGGCTGGAGTGCAATGGCACAATCTCAGCTTACTGCAACCTCCACCTTCCGGGTTCAAGCGATTCTCCTGCCTCAGCCTCCTGAGTAGCTGGGATTACAGGCATGCACCACCACACCTGGCTAATTTTGTATTTTTAGTAGAGATGGGGTTTCTCCATGTTGGTCAGGCTGGTCTCGAACTCACAACCTCAGGTGATCCACCCTCCTCGGCCTCCCAAAGTGTTGGGATTACAGGCGTGAGCCACTGCGCCCAGCCCCAAATATCTTTATATCTTTTAACTGGATATATGTGATGTGTATCCCTCCGAAGTCTTTCACAGTTGTGTGCTGGTTGGCACAGTTTCAAATGGAGATGGATGGAGTCACGTCTTAAACTTGAATCTTCCCTTTCGTCCTAGTGCTCCTCATCTGCAATGCTAGGAAGGTTGCTAAGCTAGGAAGGTAGTATCTGGTGCATCAAAAGGTAAGGTGAGGACACTGCTTACTTGCTGCTGTTCCCTTCGCAAGACTGTCTCTCTCTGTTTGTGAATGCATGGGGTGTGTGTGTGTGTGTGTGCGCACGTGCGAGTACATTCCCAAACTTCTCACTTCGGAACAGTGGTGACATGTCACCTTCAGTAGTGGTGGGTGTCTTCAGTAAGTGTGAACTTCACACCCCCTAACCGTGTTGGTCTGTGTATCTTGCAGTGAGTCTCTTCAACTTACTGGCTCTATATCTCATGGTGAAGGTACTGACAGGGTCAAAAATAGTATTAAGATATTGATAATGGGCCAGGTACAGTGGCTCAGGCCTGTAATCCTAGCACTTTGGGAGGCCAAGGTGGGTGGATTGCTTGGGCCCAGGAGTTAGAGACCAGCCTGGGCAACATGGTGAAACTCCATCTCTATAAAAATTAGCCGGGTGTGGTGGCACGTGCCTGTAGTCCCAACTACTTGGAAGGCCGAGGTAGGAGGATTGCTTGAGCCCAGGAGGCAGAGGTTGCAGTGAGCCAGATCATGCCATTGCACTCCGGTCTGTGCAACAGAGTAAGGCCTTGTCTCAAAAAAAAAA
>NW_016827519.1:2007061-2014032 GCF_001698545.2 Rhinopithecus bieti
AAAAAAAAAAAAAAAAAAAAAAAAAAAAAAAAAAAAAAAAGATACTGGTAATGTAGTTTTTGACTTTTGACTTTTTGAAAGCTTTTTCTTTCTTATCTATGTATACTTTGGAGTGTTTTGATAGAGCCAGCTACAGGGAAGTATGATGTGGTGGGCCTTGGGTGTTTCCTACTTCCTGTGAATGCAAAGGTGAGGAACTTCCTGCTCACATTGCCTAAATGATGAGATTAATCAAGTCCTAGTGGCTTATATCAAGTGAGGCCCTCTCCCCCTCTGCTTACTTATATAATTAAACGACTGTCCATGTACCACCTAAACTTCTCATCTCTCCCAATTAAAAAGCGTTTTGGTTTTTTGGTTCCCTTTCATTTGTGATTATACCAAGAAGAAAGCCTGGGTTTGGTGCCGATAGTCTTTAGCTTTTCTCTAATTTGTACCAATCACCCTTCTTTTTTTTGTTCTTCCTCAATCTGCTCAGCATGAAATAACTCCTTCTAACAAGGAAAGTATAGACCTCAGACTCAGCTCCCAGCATTTTGTTTGCATTGTATTTATTTTAATATTTACTTCCTGATTCCTATTTATGGCAAGTGATAGTGGCTTTTCTTTTTCCTTTTGTTTAGAGATGGGGCCATGCTATGTGCCCAGGCTGGATTCAAGAACTCCTGGGAGAGGATCAAGTGATCCTCTCCACTTCTCAGTGAAGAGGGGTAAAGCTAAGGATAGGTGAGACCACACAGAATGGTGCCACAGACACAGGCCTACAACAAAAGGGGGTGAATATAGACCCTGTTCTGGCAGCAGGTACGAAGCCAGCCTGGATAAAGTCAGTTTCTTTTCTTTCCTTCTTTTTTAGAGACGGGGTTTCGCTCTGTCGCCCATGCTGGAGTGCAATGGCGCAATCTCAGCTCACTGCAACCTCTGCCTCCCAGGTTCAAGCGATTCTCCTGCCTCAGCCTCCCTCATAGCTGGGATTACAGGCACGTGCCACCACACCCAGCTAATTTTTCTATTTTTAGTAGAGACAGGGTTTCACTACGTTGGCTAGGCTGGTCTCGAACTCCTGACCTCAGGTGATCCTCCTGCCTTGGCCTCCCAAAGTGCTGGGATTACAGGCGTGAGACACTGCGCCTAGCCGATAAAGTCAGTTTCTGAGAGGAAGAAACATATTTTCAAGGTCTTTTCTTGATTAGTCTTCTGGCCATGGCAGAAATCTGACCTTTTGTTGGACAACCTCTCTGCCCCAGCCTTTTCATGGACCCCTCCCTCTCTACTTCTCCATCTCTCAGAGCAGGAGGGAACAGTGACGTTTTCCTCACTTCCAGCTGCTGCATCCTCCAGGCCATAGTCCATTATCTCACCCCAGTTCAACAATTTTTCCTCATTTGACTCCAAGCTGTCCGGTCATATCACTATCACTCAAGCCCCCCACCCAATTAATTTGGTGTTTTCAGCTACTCATTTATAATTTTCCCTTCTATTCTCTCTAGCGTCATCACTACCTTTGAAAAGTTGCTGTTTTTTACCAAAACTCCAATTTGCTCTTATTTACCACTCTCTGCTCTAATAGTTGTGCAAGAGTTCTGCATTACAAACCTGGTTGTACATTACGTTAATGATGTGGGGAGCTTTAAAAAAAATCCCAAAGTCCAGGCCACACCCCAGACCAATTTAAGTCACATTTTTAGGGGTAGGAGTGGTGGAGTCTTTTGTTTTGTTTTGTTGTTATTTTTAAGTATCCCAGGTGATCCCGATGTTCAGCCAAGGTTGAGAACTCATCCATACTAGTGCCAACTCCTTGGACTCCATCCTATTCTTCCACACTAGCAGTTTATCCTGGCTTCATTGCCTTCTCACCCAGCCTGGGCCCCAGGGCCATTCATTTTAACCAGGTTGTTGTCCAACCGCTCATCTCCCACCCAGAGAGAATATGTAAGTTGCTAGAGAAAGACACTTCAACTATCCTGATTCAGGTTTTCTAACTCCACTGGAGCCCTATGCTAGTCAGCGTTTATACAAGCTGCCCGGATACATCTATTTCTCACAGTGGCTGTTCCAACCTGTTTCCACTCTCCTCAGATCCCTAACCCATGTCCTCCCCTCCCTCCTATCACTCAGCACAGTGCTTACATCTCTGGAAGAAACTCTTCCTGCATGTGTGCACATCTAAGTGATCACATGGTGTGCTTCTGCTTTACTAATGTTACTAAGTTTTGCAACTCTTCTGCAGTTTTAAGATTATTTGAAGATAAGATTAAAAAACCAAAAAAACTCCCCAGATCCCTCCAGTTAGGACCTTTGTTCTCTATTTTCCTTTGAAGTAAAATAAGTCCCCACACACGGTTACTACTTCCTCACCTTCCATTTGCCTTGCCAAAACTGCTCTGGATATTGTCATCAGCGGCACCCAAGTTGACAAATTCATTGGATCTTTCTAGACCTCATGTAACATCTTAGGGTATCTGATACAGCTGACCATTCTTTCCTTCTGGAAATACTTTGCCTTCCAAGATAAAAAACTCTCCAGGTTTTCCTCTTCTACCTCTACTCCACCTTCTTATTCCAACTTTTCTTTTCTTTTTTTTTTTGAGAGAGAGTCTGACTGTGTCACCCAGGTTGGAGTGCAATGACGCGATCTTGGCTCACTGCAACCTCTGCCTCCTGGGTTCCAGTGATTTTCCTGCCTCAGCCTCCCGAGTAGCTTGGATTATAGGCATGCCCCACCATGCCCGGCTAATTTTTGTATTTTTAGTAGAGATAGGGTTTCACCTTGTTGACCAGGCTGGTCTTGAACTCAAGCAATCTGCCCACCTCGGCCTCCCAAAGTGCTGAGATTACAGGCATGAACCACCACACCCAGACTTCTCCCTAGGTAATCTTATTCGTACCTCTGGCCTCAAATGTCATCTATGTGCCAGTGATTCCTAAGCTTACATCCCTATGCTAGACCTCTCTTCAGAGGTCCAGACTCATATATCCACATAGCTACTTGATTCTGACCCTGGATGTCTCAAAATTAAACTCTTGACGTTCTCTCTCATATGTGCTCTTCCTTTAATTTGCCCCTTTCATTATTAAATGGTACTGCCATCCTATTTCATCCACCCAGCTGCTCACACTAGAAATGCTGGTGTCATTTCAGATATTTCCATTTTTCTTACTCACCAAATCTAATCCTTCAAGTTCAAAATATAAATGCAGAAACGTTTCATTTCTCTCCATCTCTACTGCACCCACTCTCATCTTCTGCCCAGATTACAGTGATAGTCTCCTAACTGGTCTTCTTGTATCCCATTTTGCCTTCTCCAGCGCAGTCTCCAAATACTAACTTCAGTGACCTTCTGAAAATACTACCACGATTATATCATTCCTGTGTTTAAATTCCTTCTATTGCTTCCCACTTCACACAGGATAAAGTCTAAAGTCCAAAAATATTAATAAGAGCAACCACATACTTCATGACTGGGCCTCTGCTTACCTCCCTAACCTCATCCCTTGCTTACTGCGTTAAGGCTCCATTGACTTTCTCAATCTCTCAACAGAATAGGCTCTTTGCCTGCCTCAGGACACCTTCCTAAAATTTTGATCCCTCCATATTTCACATACGAAGTAGTATAAGGCTAGATTATGCTTTGGTAGCAAATCATCCCATCTAACTAGCTTATGCCTAAAACGGTGTACTTATTGCTCACATCACAGTCTGATATAGGTCAGGTGGTTCCTTAAAGAATTAAGTGGAAACTCAGGGGTTGAGAGTTCTCCCAGCCTGTGGCATACCCATATTAAAAATGTGGCCTTTGTTATAGCAGTTGAAAGAGAAGAGAGTGTGAGTGATTATGCAAGGAGTTTTCTGGTCAGGCCTGAAAATGGTATATATCACACCAATAGGGTCTGCCCATACCCCATTGGCCAGATCACAGTCATATGACCATAACCTAACTGCAAAGGCAGTAAGGGGAAAAAAAAAAGTCTTCCTGTGTGTCCAGAAGAGGAAATGAGATTGGTGAACATCAGGCTACTTTTTGCCACATCCTGGTTAAAACCTACTCATTTTTAAAGACTCAGCTTAAATAATACTTACTAACAAAGGTCTTCCAGCTCCTCCAACTTAAATTAGGCATCCCTGATACATTCTATTGTAGCACCCTGTAATTTTCCTTTATAGCATGATCACAATGGAAAGTTTATTTTTCTTTATGTGATAATATTTATATCTGCTGCTAGACTGTAGGTTCTATCGGAGTAAGGACTGAATCTGTTTTGCTCCCACTGTGTCTCTAGCACCTATCACAGTACTTGGTATATAACTGGTATAAAAGTTTTTGAGTGAACAAATGAACAGTTGCACACAGTCATTGCCTGGCTCCAAATAGCACATGACTTTTGCAGCAGAAAGACAAGTAGGTAGGCAGTCATGGCTTAGTGTAATGATAAATGTTCCAGGCAGGTAAGCCCAGGGAGCTGTGACAGCAACCTGAAGGAACTTGCAAGGCTTCTGTGTTTTCTCTTTCACAGCAATCGAATCCAGGAGTCTGCAAACTATGGCCTGTAGGCCAAATCTGGCTCATTGCCTGTTTTTTAACGGCCCTTGAGCTAAGAATTGTTATATATATATATATATATATATACCTATTATATATACTATATATCTATATATAGTTTTTTTTTTTTAGATGGAGTCTCGCTTTGTTGCCTAGGCTGAAGTGCAATGGTGTGATCTCGGCTCACTGCAACCTCCACCTGCCGGATTCAAGCAATTCTCCTGCCTCAGCTTCCTGAGTAGCTGGGATTACAGGCGCCTGCCACCATGCCTGGCTAATTTTTTGTATTTTTAGTAGAGATGGGGTTTTGTCACGTTGGCCAGGTTGGTCTTGAACTCCTGACCTCAGGTGATCCATCTGTCTCAGCATCCCACAGTGCTGGGCTTACAGGTATGAACCACTGCGCCTGGCCTGTTTTCATGTTTTTAAGTGATTGAAAAATAATTAAAAGAAAAATATATTATGATACACGAAAACTATGTGAAATTTAAATTTCGATGTCCATAAAAAATATTCTATTGGAACACAGCTACATCTTTTATTTATTGTCTATAACTGCTTTCGAGCTACAATGGCAGAGCTGAGTAGTTGTGAAAGAGGTCATACAGCTTGCAAATCCTAAAATATTTACTATCTGGCCCTTAATAGAAAAAAAGTGTATTGACTCCCGATCCAATCCATGCTTAGTTTAAAAGATCACGTCTACGTGAATTACGTCCAACTGTACATCTTTAACTTTCTGCTTTTTCCCATTCTGGTGTCTGCTACTAGAAATCAGGTTCCCTTTAGTTCTATCCTTGCAGCAGGATTCCTGCCCTGCTATTTCTCTCCTCTTCTTTTCAGTTCATCACTGTGTACTAAAAAAAATCTGCACTCTTCAGCACAGCATCCCTAGTTCTCCATTATCTTACCACACCTCACCTGGTCAGCCGTATCTCTTACATCAAACTTTCATCTAACCTTATCAATCACTTAAACCACCCTTGCCTTCTCTGCTGTAGGCCAATGCTCACAGTTACTGTCTGCGTGAAATGTCTGTTGCTGGGATTTCTCTCTTAGCCATCCTTTACGTTGGTTATCTCAAATGCCTCCTTGCTCTAAAAGCTTTTCCCAGTTCCTCGTCTGGGAATAATTATTGCCATCCGTGCGAGATTCTCTAACGCTTTGTACGACTGCTTTATTCCAAATTCTGCTTTATAGTTCTTTTGTGTATACACACAGACTGTCTGTTTCTCACGTTCTATTGAAAGCTGCTTAGGGGAGGAATTGTATTCTATTTTGTTAATCTTTGTATCCTTTCGGTGTCTAGGAAGAGTCTTGTACCAAATGGAAATGTCTCTTCTTTGCAAAATTCCTCATCGGGAGCTGGGACTGTGAATTTTTGTAACGTTTAAGAACTATCTGTTATTTAAGCACAAACACTCTGCTTTAACTTGTTTAGGGTTCACTAGCGCGAGTAAGACCTTTTTAGGGCACGCCCTCTCGCAGATGGTCACACAACTATGTATCGCTGCCGGGACCCTTAGGTTTGTCTGCAAACACGTGGGTTATAAGCGCTACCCTCCAGGCCCCTCCTCTGTCCACGGTGATTGGCGGACCAAATATTCCAATCATCCCTCCCCGCCTCTTTCGGCAGTAGCCAATCAGAGACCCCGAGCGCCTCCTGACTACTAGACACTGTTTACTAACAGATCGAAGCTGGGGAATAAGGGGTGTGACCGTTCTGGGGCGGTAAGGTAAAGGAAGGTCTTGACTGCGCGTGCGCACCAGAGGAAATGGGCGGGGCAGAACTTTGGGTCTCACCAATCGGAGTGGCGGCGCTCCTCCCTCTCCTGCCTCCCCGCCAAGCAACAACAATTCCAGGAGCGGGGCGGGGCGGCTCGTGAAACGTCACAGTGGAGTGCCCAATGGGAGCCGGCGTTGGCAGACGCGCGCGCCCTGTGCCCAATCAGCGAAGGTGGCTCGAATGGCTCCCTTACCTTGCTGGCTGTGGGCGGAGCGGCCTGAGGAGGCGGCGGTGGAGCAGGGGGCGGTTTGGTTGCGCGGTACTAGCGGTGCCCGCCGAAGGGGGAGGAGGCGAGGAGCGAGCCGTGCGGCCAGAGCGGGAAAGAGACTCGTCTTTGCGTCCGAGTTCTGGAGCCGCCGCACCCCGGCTCCTGGGGCTGCGGCAGCGGCTGCGAGGGGACGGGCGTCTGCTGTCTCCTGGGTTCCCCTCGTAGCGACCCGCGGGATCGGAAAAAAGGAGAAGATGGAGGAGGAGGGTGGCAGCAGCGGCGGCGCCGCGGGGACCAGCGCGGACGGCGGCGACGGGGGAGAGCAGCTCCTCACGGTCAAGCACGAGCTGCGGACTGGTGAGCGACCCCGCCCTCTGCCGGTCGGGCCCGGCGCGGGGGCGCGCCTGAGGGTACGCGGGTGCCCGCGCGGGGCTGG
>NW_016827519.1:2015347-2025154 GCF_001698545.2 Rhinopithecus bieti
TGGGATATTCCTTTTTTTTTTTTTTTTTTTTTGAGACGGAGTTTCACTCTTGTTGCTCAGGCTGGAGTGCAGTGGCATGATATCGGCTCACCGCAGCCTCCGCCTCCCGGGTTCAAGCGATTCTCCTGCCTCAGCCTCCCGAGTGCTGGGATAGCTGGGATCACAGGCATGCGCCACCACGCCCGGCTAATTTTGTATTTTTAGTAGAGACAGGCAGGCGAGGGTGGGGGGGGGGGGGTCTCTCCATGTTGGTCAGGCTGGTCGCGAACTCACAGCCTCAGGTAATCCTCCCGCCTCGGCCTCCCAAAGTGCGGGAGGGATTACAGGCGTAAGCCACCGCGCCCGGTCAGGATATTATTTAATTGTGAAAGTACAAAGCCTAAACGGCAGAATTCAGGTGTTCACTAGTACATCTTGTTTCTGTTTTGAACAGATTAGAAAGTTAGCTTTGTCCATCAGTTCTTTCAGTTCTTGTTATTTCTACTGAGATTGCCTATTAGCATTCCACTGGGTGCCAGTGTGGTGACTTAATTCAAGAGAAATCTCAAATTCATGCTTCTTAATTCAACATTTGTAAACATTGTTTTTTTGGTCCTTGTGAATCTGTTATATCTCTTGAGCCAGCTATTCCATATTTTTTAGTTCCTAACATAACCTGTATGGATTCAGGTAATTTGCTTTTTCTTCTCTCAATTTCATAGACAACTGATATTTTCAAAAGGCTTTTATATGGTTTACTCAATATACATTTATTCGGATTTGTGCCACGCTCAGTGTCAGGTGCTTTCTGGTGTGAAGATTTTGAATTTTTTCTTGTCTTACATAATGATCCACTGATTTATGTGTATGGAATCCTACTGTACAGCAAAAGTACTTGAAGTCATATGCTTCTCAGCTATCGACTGTGGTGCAACAAGCAGCTTTTTGCTAAATGACCAAGGAGCAACCTGCTTGTTATTAGTAGTTAACCAACTGCTCGGTTTCTGGATTTTGCAAACAATGCTAGTTTTGTAGAAAACAGTGAGTACTGCTTTATTTCCCCCTCTCTTCTAACTGTGTGAATCATCAGCTTCAAGTTTGCATTTTAGAAATTTTTCTGATGGATGGTGAGATTATACTGAATTCATTAGTGCTGTTAACTGTCAAAGGAAATGACAGTTTTGATTTATTACTGAACACTGGGACAACTGACCGGATATAGTGGTCAAAAACACTGTTAAAATATAACTTGAAAGAGTTGCTCATCTTCAGCCAACTGCGCTTCTTTCAGCACATGATGCTATAATAGGCACCAAAGTAATTTGATCTGATATGGTCCCATCTCAGAATGTGGGCAAGCATCTAGTTGTATCAGACTGGCAGTTGGTGGTTGCTCATTTTTGCAGAACACTTTATTGCATTCCGTAGGATGAATGAAAAAGCGAAGTATGTCCCCATGAAAGGACATGGAGTTGGAAGACATGATTCTAAATCCCATCTCTGCGGCTTAATATGTAGACATGGACAAGTCACTTCACCCTTTCAGATTCACATCTTTAATCTACAAAATATGAGAATTGAATGAGACACTGTTGGAAAAGTGCTAAGTGGGTTGCTTGGCATATAGTGGGCCCTTAGAAAATGTTAGTTGAATGTATATATAAAAATCATTCCATAATAGTATCTTATCTGGAAGTGTGTGAATTATTCCGGTGTAATTGGGGAAACAAATCACTCATTTAGTGCTTAGCCTGTGTCGCATTGCCTGGCTATTATCTTTTTCTGTATATGTCCAGTCTTCTCATGTAGAGTGTAAATTCGCCATAATCTTTGCGGCTGCTTAGTCGCCTGTATGTATCTCTTCAGTAACATTTAACACACGGTACTATAGTAGTCCATTTACTTGTCTGTATTAGACTGTAAGGTCCTTGAGGGCAGGCAGGCACCATGTCCTTTGTTTATTTGCAGCCCCTGGCATATAGTAGGTACTTAATATTTGTTGAATGAATTCATTGAATGCATGAGAATCCAGGAGCAAGTCTAGTAAGTTTATTGTATTACCAATGCCTTGCAGATGTTAGGTGGTTGATAAGTGGATGACAGTGACTGTAAAAGCTGAAGAATGCAGATTATAGGATTGAACAGATCACTTAAATATACGTTTCTTAAGCATCGACTAAGAAAATGTCCTGCCCTCTAGTAGTAGGGGAGGAAGCCATATAAACCAGTAATTAAGATAATACTGCCTTGGGAGGCTGAGGTGGGTGGATCACGAGGTCAAGAGATGGAGACTATCCTGGCCAACGTGGTGAAACCCTGTCTCTACTAAAAATACAAAAAATTGGCTAAAAATTAGCTGGGCATTTTGGCGCGCACCTGTAGTCCCAGCTACTCGGGAGGCTGAGGCAGGAGATTGCAGTGAGCCAACATTGTGCCATTGCACTCCAGCCTGGCAACAGAGCGAGACTCCATCTCCAAAAAAAAAAAAAAAAAAAAAAAAAAAGATAATACTGCTGTAAATATAATAGTAAAGGGACATACAAGTATTAAGTTAGCAAAGAATAGGTTAGGACTTGTAGCTTTCAAATAATCAAATCTGATGCCTCAACAACAATAACAAAAAGGATATTGTTGGAAGGATATTGGATTATCTTACCCACTTGTTTAGGAAATATTTTATTTCCTCTTACATACTGGGTGCCATTTTAGGTGTTTGGGTGATAGGACATGTATGGTCTGTGCACTGGAAGGAACAGGGTTGCATCAGGAACCATTGGAACCAGAAACGTAGCATTGTCTGTGTTTTGTCTACCTTGAATCTCTGCTTGTCACTGTGTGATGGCTTCATTCTTCCCCACCACTGCGCCACTTTTCCCACGTGGGAAAGATCACGGTGTTGATAGACTCCAAGTTTTACATCCTACAGCTTCTGCTGCTGAAAAGACACCGCCTTCTTCTCAGCTTCAGTTATAAAGATCTCAGGGAAGGGATTTTTTGGCCTGCCTTTGGTGAGGTATCCACTTTTGGATCATTCACCTGAGGCCAAGGGATGGGATCATGTTTTTGTAACATGGCAGCAATTTCTGTAAACATGGATAGGGATAAAACTAAACTCTAAGAAGAGGAGAGTTGCTGGGAAGACATTTACTTAGATGCCTGTTATTAGGAGAGAGAGCCTAACATTGAGGAGAAGGTCGAGGAAGTTTATCTATTGTGGTGTAACTAATTACTCCAAACCTTAGTGGCTTAAACAACGTGGTTTGTGTGGGTCAGGAATTTAGGAGTGGCTTTTAGCTTGTTGGTTCTTTTTTTAATCCTAAGTGAATTAACACAGGACGCTTCTTGGTTCTAACTCAGAGACTCTCATGAGGTTGAAGTCAAGGTGTTGGCCAGGACTGCAGTCACCTGAAGATTTGTCTGGGTCTAGTGATTCCCCTTCCAAAATGGTTCACTCACATGTTGGCAGGTTGCTTCAGTTCCTTGCCATGTGGACCTCTCCATAGCGTGGCTTGAGCGTTCTCATGACAGGGAGCTGATTTCCCCAAGAACAAATGATCCAAGAGAGATAGCACGGTGGAACCTACCATGCTATGTCTTTCATTGTTGTTCTGTTTTTTAGAGATGGAACCTATCCAGGCTGGAGTGCAGTGGTGCGATCATGGCTCACTATAATCTCAGAACTCCCAGGCTCAAGAGATCCTCCTGCCTCAGCTTCCTGAGTAACTCTGGGACTACAGGCATGCACCACCACACCTGGCTAATTTATTATTTTTTTTGTAGAGACAGGATCTCATTATGCTCACACTGGTCTCCAACTCCTGGGCTCAAGTGATCATCCCACCTGGGCCTCCCAAAGTATTGAGATTACAGGCGTGAGCCAACATGCCTGGCAAAATTAATCTATCTGTAGCATGCATCCGTACTTCATTTTGTTGTTGTTGTTGTTGTTGTTGATAAATTGTGTTCCATTGTGTAGATATACCAAGTTTTGTTTATCCATTCACCAGTTGTTTGAAGCTTGGGTTGTTTCCATCTTTTGGCTATTGTGCTGCTTTGCATATTTGTGGACAAGTTTTTGGGTGGACCTATGTTTATTTCTCTTGGGTATATAACAGCAGTAAAACTGCTGGATCACTTGTTAAAACAAAGTTAAACAAAGTCTGTGTTTAACTTTGTAAGAAATTGCCAAACTGTTGTCCAGAGTGGCTGTACCATTTTATATTCCCATCAGCAATGTATGAGGCCTCCGATTCCTTCACAGCCTAAACAACGTTGTCTGTCTTTTTGCTTATCCTACATAGGGAGTGTGAAGTGATTTTCCATTTACTGAATGCCTAATGACAAACATCTTTTCATGTGCTTATTGGCCATTTGTATACCTCTGGAGAAATGTTGATTCAGATCCTTTGCCTATTTAAAAATTGTCTAGTCTGTCTTTTTTTTTTTTTTTTTTTTATTGAGATATGAGAGTTCTTTTTTTTTTTTTTTTTTTTTTGTTTGAGACGGAGTCCTCGCTCTATCGGCTGAGGCTGGAGTTGCAGTGGGCCGGACTCTTCAGCTCATTGCAAGCTCTGCCTCCGGGGTTTTACGCCATTCTCCTGCCTCAGGCCTCCCGAGTAGCTGGGACTACAGGCGCCCGCTGCCTCGCCCGGCAGTTTTTTGTTTTTTTTAGGTAGAGACGGGGTTTCAGCGTTTGTTAGCCAGGATGGTCTCGAATCTCCTGACCTCGTGATCCGCCCGTCTCGGCCTCCCAAAAAGTGCTTTATTGTATTTTAAGGTACAGTTCTTATCAGAATATATTGCAGATATTTTCTCATAAATGAGTGTCTTTTCACTTTTTTGATGGTTCCTTAGGGAGCACAAAAGGTCTTAAATTAAAAAAAAAATTTTTTTTTTAAATAATAGAGGATGGGGTCTTGCTATGTTGCCCAGGGCTAGTCTCAAACTCAGAGCCTTAAGTGATTCTCCCTCCTCGGGCCTGCCAAAGGTATTGGGATTATAGGTGTGAGCCGCTGTGCCTGGGCTAATAGTCTTTAATTTTTTTTTTTTTGAGACAGTAGTCTCCGCTCTGTTGCCCAGGCGGAATTGGCGGTGGCATGATCTTGCTCACTGCAACCTCTGCCTCCTGGGTTCAAGCAGTTCCTTCATGCTTGCAGCTTACCCGAGTAGCTAGGGATTACGAGGCATGTGGACCATGGCCTGGCTAATTTTTGTATTTTTCAATAGAGATGGGTTTTTACCGTGTTGACCAGGCTGATCTTGAACTCCTGTCCTCAAGGGTTCCACCCGCCTCAGTCTCCCAAAGTGGTTGGGATTACAGGCTGTGAGGCCAACTGCTCCTGGCCCTAAAAGTCCTTTAATGTTGAATGAAACTTTTTTGTTTTTTTCATTTTATTCTTGTGTGTAGGAAAATCTTGACTAATTCAAGATTAGTCAAGATTGATGTCTTCTGTTTTTCTTCTAAGGAGTTTATGGGCTTTAGGCTGTTTTAGATCATTGATCCATTTTAAGGTAATAGTTGGATATCATGTGAGGTAATGATTCAGACTCATTTCTTTTTGCATGTAAATATCCAATTGTTCCAGCACCCATTAACTGAAAAGACTATATGCTTTCTCCATTTTGTTATTGTCTTGGGCACCCTTATTGAAAATCAGTTGACTATAGATGTATGGGTTTATTTATTTTATGCTCTCAGTTCTCTTTCCACTAATCTGCAGTCTCTCTTTATACCAGTACCATTGCGCTGCCTTGGACTTACTACAATTTTTTAGTAAGTTTGAAAATTGGGAAGGTGTGAGCCTTATGTTCTTTCAATACAGTGTTTTGGTTATTCTGGTATTCCTGTGGTATTATCCATATGAATTCTAGGGATCAGGCTTGTTAGTGCTGCGAAGAAGCCAGCTCAGGTGGCCATTTCTGATAGGGATTGCCATCGAATTTGTAGGTAAACTTTGGAGTGTGCCATCTTAGCAATGTTAAGTCCTCTGATCGCTATGAACATGAGATGTCTTTCCATTCTATTTAGGTTTGTCTTCAATTCTTTTTTTTTTTTTTTTTTTTTGAGGCGGAGGTGCGTCGCTCTGTCACCCGGCTGGAGTTGCAGTGGGCCGGATCTCAGGCTCCTGCAAGCTCCGCCTTTTTTTTTTTTTTTCCCCGGGTTTTGAAGCCATTCCTCCTTGCCGTGCAGCCTTCCCGAGTGCTGGGACTACAGGCGCCCGCCACCTCGCGGCCGGCTAGGTTTTTTGGTATTTTTTTAGTAGCAGAGCGGGGTGGTTTCAGCGCGCGTGGTTTAGCAGGGATTGGCTCTCGACTCTCCTGACCTCTTGGTGATCCGGGCTCCGGGGTTCTCGGTTCCCTCCCAAAGTGCTGGGTATTACAGGCTTGGGCGCCACCGCGGTGGTTTCGTGCCGTGGGGGGTGGGCTTCTTCAATTTCTTTCAACAGTGTTTTTCATTTTTCAGAGTATAAATTTGCATTTCTTTTGTTAAATTTATTTCTAAGTATTTTTTGTTTTTTTGATGCTATTGTAAAAGAACTGGTTTCTTAATTTTATTTTTGGATTGTTCATTCCAAGAGTTCACAAAGAGACACACTTTTTATATTGTGTCCTGCAACCTTGCTGAATTAGTTTATTGGTTCTAATAGTTTAGTGGACACCTTAGGATTTTCTATTTATAAGATTGTGTTAGCCATGGATAGAGATAGTTTTACTTCTTTCTTTCCAGTCCAGATGCGTTTTCTTTCAATTTCTTGATTAATTGCCTTGGCTAGAACCTTCAGTGTGGTTCATTAGAACTGGCAAGAGCAGACAACCTTGTCTTATTCCTGATCCTAGGGTGAAAGCTTTAGTCTTCTACCACTGAGTATGGGCTTAGCTATGGGTTTTTCATAGATGTATTTTATCAGATTGAAGAACTTCCCTTCTGCTCCTAGTTTGTTTGGGTGTTTTTTTTAAATCATGAGTGTTGGATTTTGTCAGATGCTTTTTTCTGCATCTATTGAGATAACCGTGTTTTTTTGTTCTGTTCATATGGTGTATTACATTAATTAATTTTTGGATGTTAAGCCAACCTTGTATTCCTGGGATAAATCTGTTTGTCATGGTATAGAATCCTTTTTCTTTGTTGCTGGATTCAGTTTGCTTGTATTTTATTAAGGATTTGTGTCTATATTCATAAGAAATCTTTGTCTGTAGTTTTCTTTTTTGGTGATACCTCTGTCTAGTCTCCCTAAAATATTCTTGATTGATTTCTGCCACCAACTACAGATCTTATCTATTTGGTTACTGGTATCCATATTTACAGTCTTTTGAGTGAATCTTTTTTTAAGAGATGGAGTCTCCTCTATTGCACAGGCTGGAGTGTAGTGCTGATCTCGGCTCACTGTAACCTCTACCTCCCGGGTTCAAGTGATTCTCCTGCCTCAGCCTCCCACATAGCTGGGATTACAGCCACCCACTACCGCACCCAGCTAATTTTTTTTTTTTTTTAGTAGAGATGGGGTTTTGCCATGTTGGCCAGGCTAGTCTTGAACTCCGTACCTCAGATGATCCACCTGCCTGGGCCTCCCAAAGTGCTGGGATTACAGGTGTGAGCCACTGCATCTGGCCTGAAGTAAAGATTTAACAGAGGTAGGGAGTGGACTGTAGTTCTAAGCCCCTGATTCGCTATGTGACCTGGGGTAAGTCATTTTGCCTTTCTGAGCCCAAGTTTTTTGGTTCATAAAGTAAAGGTGAAAGTAAAGGTGTTGGACTGAGTTATAATCAAAGTATTTACCAGCATTAAGGCTCTTCTGTGGCATTTCCATGGAAATTCTCGTATAAACAAACTTAGTTCCTTGTCTTTTCTGATCCTAGGGGGAAGGCTTTAGTCTTCTACCACTGAGTATGAGGTTAGCTGTGAGTTTTCTTTTTTTTTTTTTTTTTTTTTGAGATGGAGTCTCGCTCTGTCGCCCAGACTGGAGTGCAGTGGCCGGACCTCAGCTCACTGCAAGCTCCGCCTCCCGGGTTTACGCCATTCTCCTGCCTCAGCCTCCCGAGTACCTGGGACTACAGGCACCCGCCACCTCGCCCGGCTAATTTTTTGTATTTTTTAGTAGAGACGGGGTTTCACCGGGTTAGCCAGGATGGTCTCGATCTCCTGACCTCGTGATCCGCCCATCTCGGCCTCCCAAAGTGCTGGGATTACAGGCTTGAGCCACCGCTCCCGGCCAGCTGTGAGTTTTTCATAGATGTTATCAGTTTGACAAAGTTCTCTTCTATTCCTAGTTGGTTTGGGTGGGCTTTNGTGATCCGCCCGTCTCGGCCTCCCAAAGTGCTTTATGTATTTTAGGTACATGTCTCTTATCAGGAATATAGTTTGCAGATATTTTCTTCCATAAATGAGTGTCTTTTCACTTTTTTGATGGTATCCTTAGGAGCACAAAAGTCTTAAATTTAAAAAAAAAATTTTTTTTTTTAAATAATAGAGATGGGGTCTTGCTATGTTGCCCAGGCTAGTCTCAAACTGCAGAGCTTAAGTGATTCTCCCTCCTCGGCCTGCCAAAGTATTGGGATTATAGGTGTGAGCCGCTGTGCCTGGGCTAATAGTCTTTAATTTTTTTTTTTTTTGAGACAGAGTCTCGCTCTGTTGCCCAGGCGGAATGCGGTGGCATGATCTTGCCTCACTGCAACCTCTGCCTCCTGGGTTCAAGCAGTTCTCATGCTTCAGCTACCCGAGTAGCTAGGATTACAGGCATGTGGCACCATGCCTGGCTAATTTTTGTATTTTCAATAGAGATGGGGTTTTACCGTGTTGACCAGGCTGATCTTGAACTCCTGTCCTCAAGGGTTCCACCCGCCTCAGTCTCCCAAAGTGTTGGGATTACAGGCGTGAGCCACTGCTCCTGGCCCTAAAAGTCTTTAATGTTGATGAAACTTTTTTGTTTTTTTTCATTTTATTCTTGTGTGTAGGAAATCATTGACTAATTCAAGATTATCAAGATTGATGTCTCTGTTTTCTTCTAAGAGTTTATGGCTTTAGCTGTTTTAGATCATTGATCCATTTTAAGGTAATAGTTGGATATCATGTGAGGTAATGATTCAGACTCATTCTTTTGCATGTAAATATCCAATTGTTCCAGCACCATTAACTGAAAAGACTATGCTTTCTCCATTTTATTGTCTTGGCACCCTTATTGAAAATCAGTTGACTATAGATGTATGGGTTTATTTATTTTATGCTCTCAGTTCTCTTCCACTAATCTGCATGTCTCTCTTTATACCAGTACCATGCTGCCTTGACTACTACAATTTTTTAGTAAGTTTTGAAATTGGGAAGTGTGAGCCTTATTCTTCAATACATTGTTTTGGTTATTCTGGATTCCTTGTATTTCCATATGAATTCTAGGATCAGCTTGTTAGTGTCTGCGAAGAAGCCAGCTCAGTGGCATTCTGATAGGGATTGCATCGAATTTGTAGGTAAACTTTGGGAGTGTTGCCATCTTAGCAATGTTAAGTCCTCTGATCTATGAACATGAGATGTCTTTCCATTTATTTAGGTTGTCTTCAATTTTTTTTTTTTTTTTTTTTTTTTGAGGCGGAGTCTCGCTCTGTCACCCGGGCTGGAGTGCAGTGGCCGGATCTCAGCTCACTGCAAGCTCCGCCTCCCGGGTTTTGAGCCATTCTCCTGCCTCAGCCTCCCGAGTAGCTGGGACTACAGGCGCCCGCCACCTCGCCCGGCTAGTTTTTTGTATTTTTTAGTAGAGACGGGGTTTCACCGTGTTAGCCAGGATGGTCTCGATCTCCTGACCTCGTGATCCGCCCGTCTCGGCCTCCCAAAGTGCTGGG
>NW_016827519.1:2027006-2035793 GCF_001698545.2 Rhinopithecus bieti
TTTTTTTTTTTTTTTTTTAAATCATAAAAGGATGTTTTGGCCGGTGGCTCACGCCTGTAATCCCAGCACCTTGGGAGGCTGAGGCAGGTGAAACACCTGAGGTCAGGAGTTCGAGACCAGCCTGGCCAACATGGTGAAAACCCATCTCTACTGAAAATACAAAAAATTAGCTGGGCGCAGTGGCAGGCACCTGTAATCCCAGCTACTTGGAGGCTGAGGCAGGAGAATTGCTTGAACCCGGGAGGTGGAGGTTGCAGTGAGCCAGCCTGGGTGACAACAGCAAAACACTGTCTCAAAAAAATAAAAAATAAAATAAAAGGATGTTTCATGATAAAAAGTCCAGAGTGGTGATTTACTTTATTGTTGTTGTATATTAAAATTTCATTTTATTGAGACAAGATCTCACTATGTTGCCCAGGCTGGTCTTGAACTCCTGGGCTCAAGCAGACTTCCCATCTCTGCCTCCTGAAGTGTGGAGATTACAGGTACAAGCCACCATACCCGGCTAGTGATTTACTTTATTAATTAATTCATTTATTTATTTTTATTTAGACAGGGTCCCACCCTGTCACTCAGGCTGGAGTGCAATGGTATGATCTCAGCTCATTGCAACCACTGCCTCCTGGGTTCAAGTGATCCTCCCACCTCAGCCTCCCAACTAGCTGGAACTATAGGTGTGCACCACCACACACCACCATGCTTAGCTTATTTTTGTATTTTTTGGTAGAGATGGGGTTTTACAATGTTGGCCAGGCTGGTCTTGATCTCCTGATCTCACGTGATCCACCTGCCTTGACCTCCCAAATGGCTGGAATTACAGACATCAGCCACCACGCCTGACCCTATGATTTACTTTAAAAGATCATCCTGTTTTACCAAAGGATTCATGTTGGATCCGTTGAAAAACAACAGTTCCTTGCTGCTTTTTGAATGTGGTTCCATTAATAATGATTTGATTTGTAATTAGCTTTTAAGAAACATAACTATTACTTCCAATAAAATACTTGTTTTTTATGTTTTTTTTTTTAAACAAACCTAGCTTACAAAAGCAAACCGGCTGGGTGTGGTGGCTCACAACTGTAATCCCAGTACTTTGGGAGGCCGAGGCAGGTGGATCACCTGGGGTCAGGAGTTCGAGACCAGCCTGGCCAACATGGTGAAACCCCGTCTCTACTAAAAATACAAAAATTAACCAGGCATAGTGGCTGATGCCTATAATCCCAGCTACTTGGGAGGCTTAGGCAAGAGAATTGCTTGAACCCGGGAGGTAGAAGTTGCAGTGAGCTGAGATTGCACGACTGCACTCCAGTCTGAGGACAGAGTCAGACTGCGTCAAAAACAAACCAAAAACAAAGAAGCTAATAAGATGCTTTTGTTTTGCTTTGTTTGGAAGATAAGGTCTTACTCTACTGCCCAGGCTGGAATACAGTGGTGATAATAGTTCACTGCAGCTTCAAACTCTTGGGCTCAAGTGAACCTCCTGCCTCAGCCTCCCAAGTAGCTAGGACTATAGGCACATACTAGCATGCCTGGGTAATTTTCTTTTTATTTTTTGTAGCACTAGGGTCTTGCTATGTTGCCCAGGCTGGCCTTGAACTTCTGGCCTCAAGCAGTCCTCCTGCCTCAGCCTCCCAAAGTGCTGAGATTATAGGCAGCCCAGTAAGAAACTTTGAAAGATTTCAATGACAGTTGTAGTTATGTATGAATACAATGCAGCTCTCCTTTTTATACCATACATGTGTAAATATATATATATTCATGAGCTGCATAATGACAGTTGGGTCAATGGCAGACTGCATATAGATTGTGGTCAATGAAATTGTGTTACTATATTTTTACTCTACTTTTTCTCTGGTTAGATACACAAATACTTAAAATTGTTTTCCAGTTGCCTATGGTATTCAGTACAGTAACATGCTGTACAGGTTTATAGCCTTGGAACAATAGGCTATACCATACAGCAGGTGTGTAGTAACCTGTACAATATAGGTTTCTGTAAGTAAACTCTATGGTGTTTGTGCGACCATGAAATTGCCTAATGATATTTCTCAGAACATGTTCCCATTGTTAAGCAACACATGACTGAACGTATGTGTGTGTTTGTATTTTTTTTTTGTAGTACTTGCTCTTTTTTCACATTTTCCTCACTTTGAGAAGAGTAGGAAGAACTTGTGCTCTATCTTTTGTTGATAGGATATATTGGGATGGTTAAAATATGAATAAATTATTATTAGTACTCTAACTTAGTTCCCTAGAGCCTAGACCTTAAAAGAAAATCCCTTCTTAACTTTCTACCATGAATTTTAGAGATTAAGAAAATGATCTAATGGGGCAAAGAAGGTGACATCTTACACCTTCTGTCAAGGGGGATTCAGGTACAGTTTGTATTTGTAGTCTGTAGCGGGGAAAAGCCTCAGATGTTAAGTCTAATGTTAACTTCTGCTCCAAAGCAAGGAAATATTCTGAAGCCTTATCTTCCTGGAGACACAAGTGGTTTGATGGACAGGATTGAATTTTTCCCTGTGAAAAAGAAGCTGATTCTTGGTGAAAACTGCTCTAGGGAAAATCTAACATAATAACATCATGTGTTAGTTGAAGCTTCACAATTAAATACACTGTTGAGAGATGTCAGTCCTAAAGTGCTGTGGGAGGGAGGGGTTGTCACAGTTAGCTCCTTTGAGCTCCCATCATGATTTCCAGATCTCTCTGTGCACCTCAAAGGTATGATCATTCCTACATTCATTTTGTTTTTCGGGGAAGATGAATAGGGTCTGAAATGGAACCTTGGCTTCATTATGTTTGTTTCTAGCAGTGTCCCTCTTGGTTCAAGCGTAGCCAGCTGTTCCTCCAAAAATCACACAAGTTCTCTCTATTTTATATACTCCTAAAGTTGTGAGTGAGCTGGCTGTCTCACTTTTTTCTTTCTTTTTTAAAAAAGTATTCAGTAGACATCCTCCCCTGTGACTGCAGGAAGAATAAGGAAGTAAAGTTCCTGATTTTTAGTATAATACTTGGGATATTGCAGTTATTTTATTTCACACTCAAGTTTTTGTGTAGGTGTGCTTTCTTCTTTTATATAGTCAGTGTGTTTTGGCAAAACTGTGTAAATAACATTTTGTGTGTCCTATTACCTGGAATATAGAAAGTGAATTTGGTACTTAAAATAATTATATCATTAATTCTTATATTTTAAAAACTTTAAGTTTTCCACTTGTGGCTCTTACTGTTACATAGATTTTCCTAATACTATTCTTACAATTTAGGTAGCTTCAAGCAAATAAATGATGAAGTCTTGTGTGGTAGGCTGAGTAATGACCACTCCCCCAAGATATCCCCATCCTAATCCCTGGAACCTGCAAATGAGTTGTCTGACATGGCAAAAGAGACCTTGCAGATGTGATTAAGTATCCTGAGATGGGGAGATTATTTTGGGTAATCCATGTGGGCTCAATGAAATCACAAGAGTCCTTATAAGAGGGAAACAGGAGGGCCAGAGTCAGAGAAGGTGATGTGAAGATGAAGCAGAGAAAAAGAGGAGATGTGATGAGGAGACAGATCGGAGTGATGCCATTGCTGGAAGGGAGGCCATGAGCTAAGGAATGCAGACAGCCTCTAGAAGCAGGGGAACACATTTTCCCCTAGCATATCCAAAAGGAACACATGTCTGCTGTCACCTTGATTTTAGCTCCATGAGATCCAGTTTCAGACTTTTGATCTCCAGAACTGTAAGAAAACGAACTTGTGGTGTTAATAAACCATCAGGTTTATGTTAATTTTCTACTTCAGTAACAGGAAACTAATACAACTTATTAAGATTGGATTAACCAGGAGATAATTTTGCCCCAAGATATGGGTGTTTAAGGGTGATAACAGAATGTGAAGCAGTCAGTTATTTAAACAACTGTTTTGCCAGAAAATGGTAGCAAGTGTCACTCTTTGTAGAAGTAGAATGGTGTCTTCTCTAATGAATCTCCAGGGAGACATTCCTTTCTGATCTCAGCACCAAGGCTAGCTGTGCTGCTTTTGACCAGCTGTTATGTTTTTCACAGGAATGCCCTGAAGTGGGTGGCTGAGCAGACCTCTTATCAAGTTGATTGTTAGAAAGCGTCAAATCTCAGGCCTACACCACTTACAAGTATGGTTTGGCATGCATATTGAATCTTATCCTGGCAGTGTTTTGTGCCCTTGTTCTTTCTTCTTATTTTCTTATGCTTTAATTAATGCTGGTAATTCGCCTTATATCTTTTCTGGACCAAGGCAAGGATTAGGTAAATACATAATTAAATAAGTACTTTATATATAAACATAAGTAGTAGGGAAGATATTTGACTTTATGTCCAGTGTTTTGCTTCTTTTTTTTTTTTTTTTTCTTTTTTTGGAGACAGGGTCTTGTTCTGTTGCCCAGGCTATAGTGCAGTGATGTGATCACAGCTCACTGCAGCCTCAACCACCTGAGCTCAAGCGATCCACCTGCCTTGGCCTCCCAAAGAAGTGCTGTGATTACAGGCGTAAGCCACCATGCCGGGCCTGTTTTGCTTCTTAAATAAAATCTTTGTCATATGGTGTTCATGCTATTTTTATATTTCTTCGAAAAAGAGAAGTAGTAAGGTCTCTGATTAACTAGAAGCACTTTTAATTTTAAAAAATACATAATGATAAACAATAAAATGGACATGCTTAAAAGAATGCTAGAGGTAAAAAGGTGGAGAATCATACACAGGTCTGTCTTTGTACCATGCAGTTTTCTGTGTAAGTAGAATTCTCCGTCATTACCTGGAAAATTCAGTCAACTGAAGCACTCTGTCCTCTAATCACATCATCATAATCTGAAGTGAGATTATGTGTTTTTTCTACAGGAAATATTTAAGATGTGTGATAAGGATAGTGTCACACTTTCTATTTAAATATGATGCTACATGAAGAGAGCATGAACAGAGTCTTAGCGGTAAATTTGCGCTAGCACACTCCCATGATTTTACGTGTGTTTTTACCTTTGTACTAATGTTATTTGTGTGTAATGAAGCATCATAATTAGAGCTAAAATAGAACAAACATAATGGGGCCACACGCAAATCAAACTCCTAACTTTGACCTAATTTTGTTTTGTGTAAGTTGGGCAAAACAGCCAGTTTTATTCACCCATAAGGGTTTATTGAATTCCTACTGTGTGTCTGGCACTGCACTAGATGCTGGGTTTTAGTAGGGAACATATTAGACCTGGCTGCCACACTTATTGTATAATACCTAAGAGAGAGACCTTAAATATATAATCACTACATAACCCTATGTGCGATTATGATGAACTCTATTAAGAAGTACAGAGTTCTGTGAGAGAACCCAAAAGGGATGATGACAAGCTTCTGGGAAGCAGTCATGTTGAAGCTGAGGCCCTGGCTATTGTGGGGTGAAGAGTAGGGGGACAAAGCCTTTCTGTCAAAGGAAGCAACGCAGATCGTCTTCCAACACAGTGGGAAATGGCTTGGCACACTGAGGTTACTGGAAGGAAGGTGTCTGGGTTGAGTGTGACATTCAAGCAGGAGAGTCACAGGAAATGGGGCTGAAAAGGGAGCCAGGGCCATTTCATGCAGGGGTTTCTACAGTTTAGACATTGAATGTGATGTGAAGCCATTGAAAGATTTCCAGTTGAAGAATGCTGAGATTAGTTTTGCTTTGTCACAAGATGACTCCTATTTCTATAAGGAGAGTGGGTAGAAAGATTATACGAAGGGAAACCAGGTAGGAAACTACTGCGGAAGTTCAAACGGAATATAAAGGTTTAGAATAGGTAACAATTGAGGTTAACAATTGTGAATGTGTTTGAGTTGTAATTAGGAAATAAGAATCTGCAAAGGCCAGGTGTGGTGGCTCACACCTGTAATCCCAGCACTTTGGGAGGCCAAGGTGGGCAGATCACCCGAGGCCAGAGATTCAAGACCAGCCTGGCCAACAAGGTGAAACCCCATCTCTACTAAAAATACAAAAATTAGCCGGGCATGATGGCAGATGCCTGTAATCCCAGCTATTCAGGAGACTGAGCAGGAGATCGCTTGAACCTGAATTGCAGAGGTTGCAGTAAGCCAAGATCACGCCATTGATTGTACTCCAGCCTAGGCAACTGAGGGAGACTCGTCTCAAAAAACAAAAAATTTAAAAATTTTAAAAAATAAAGAAAAAAAGGATCAGCAGAACTTGGTATTGTATTGACATGGGGTTTTGTGGCTGGTACAAATGTGTGTTTGAAGATGCTGCTTAATGAGATGATGTAATTATTTTCTATTGCTGCATAACAAATTACCACAAATGTAGTAGCTTGTAATAGCACCCATTTATTAGCTCTCAGTTTAGTAGATTATAAATCCTTATGAGGCCTAAATTATTGTGTTAGCCAGACTGAGTTCTTGTCCAGAGGCTGTGCGTAAAAATCCACTTCCAAGCTCATTTTTGTTGGTAGAATTCAGTTCTTGTATTTGTTCCCCAAGGTTCCAGTTTCCTTGCTGGCTGTTAGCTGGGGGTTATCTTCGTGTTCTCATTTGGCTCTTCTATCTTTTTTTTTTTTTTTTTTGTGACGGAGTCTTGCTCTGTTGCCCAGGCTGGAGTGCAATGGCGCAGTCTCGGCTCACTGCAACCTCTGCCTCCCAGGTTCAAGCGATTCTCCTCCCTCAGCTTCCTGAATAGCTGGGATTACAGGCACCTGCCACCACATCTGGCTAATTTTTATAGTTTTGGTAGAGACAGCGTTTCACTGTGTTGGCCAGGCTGGTCTCAAACTGCTGACATCGTGATCCACCTGCCTCAGCCTCCCAAAGTGCTGGAATTATAGGCGTGAGCCACTGCACCCAGCCTGGCTCTTGCATCTTTAAGCCAGTAAAAGTGTGTCAAATCCTTTCAATACTTTGTCTCCCCGACTTCTGAACCCCCTTCTCTCTGACCTCTAGGCCCAGATTTAAAGGTACTCATGTAATTAGGTTAGGCCTACTTGGGTAATTTTCTTTTCTTTTCTTTTCTTTCTTTTTTTTTTTTTTTGACAGTTTCACTCTTGTTGCCCAGGCCAGAGGGCAATGGCGTGATCTCGACTCACTGCAGCCTCCACCTCCCGGGTTCAGGCAATTCTCCTGCCTCAGCCTCCCAAGTAGCTAGGATTACAGGTGCCCACCACCATGCCCAGCTAATTTTTGTATTTTTAGTAGAGATAGGGTTCCACCATATTGGCCAGGCCAACCTCGAACTCCTGACCTCAGGTGATCCACGGTCCTTGGCCTCCAAAAGTGCTGGTATTATAGGCATGAGCCACTGCGCCCAGCCTACTTGGATAATTTTCTTACTGTAAAGTCAGTTGGTTTAGGACCATAATTACATCTGCAAAATCCCTTTATCATAAGTGTGAGATTTCATGATATTCACTCACTCAAGGGGAGGAGTTTATACAAATGTTAGGGTCATTGGGGTCACCTAAGAATTCCTCCTTGGAATTCACAGAGGATGGTGAACCAGGGGAAATGCATGTCGGGGTGGGCAGAAAAGATAGGATCCGGTTTTGTACCTATCAAAGTAAATTTGAGATGCCTTTGACATATTCTGATTGGTATCTATGGTAATAGTAATCATAGATAATGTGCTAGATAGTAGATGCTTTCATCAACTCATTTAACCTAAACAGCAACCCTATGAAGTGAGAATTATTATTACTATTATTCCAATCTACATGTAGGGAAACTGAGTCTTAGTGTGCTCACCAGCTTGTTCGGGGTTACTCAAGAAGTAAGTAGAAGAATCCGTTGTGAAACTGAAGCAGTTTGACCACAAGGCCCATCTAAAGCACTGTGCTTAGTGGGATCAGTAGGATATGGGTCAGGAGCTTGGAAAAGAGGTCTGGGTTGCAAATAAAAGTCCTAGCATCATTGACCGTTAGATGACATTTAAAGCCAAGGTAGTAGGTTAGATCATCTTAGGAGAGATTTTAGAGTGGAGAGGAAGAAGACTCAGAATTGAGTGCTGAAAAAGTCCCAAAATTTAAGGAATTGATAGAAAGAGTTGCTAAGAAATGATACAGAGGAGGAACAGCCGGAAGAAAAACCAGGAGAAAACCTAGAAGAAAAACTAGGAGAAAACCTAGGAAAGTTGTGGTGTTTGGAAGTGAAGGAGAAAAGATGCTTTAGGAGGTGGCAGGGGATCAATTTGACTGACCCCTAATGACCTTATCAAGAGCAATTTTGGTGAAGATTTGGTGGGAGAAGCCAGATTGGAATGGACTGATGAGTGAATGCAAGTGAAGATAACTTTTCAGAGACTTGGTTCTGGAGGATATTAAAGAGAGGGACTTAGAGAGGAATATGGGGTTCAGGAAGGGTTTATTTTTTGTTTCCTTGTTTTAAGATGAGTGATGGTAGAGCATGCTTAAATATTACTAGGCTGGACCTAGCCTAGTGCTATAGTTTCATAGCTATTAAAACTACACAAGATGGGATAGATGATGGTGTCATGGTCCCTGAGAAGGGGGATGGGATGTTGTGCACCTTGGGGGTTACGAGGTCCGATAAAAGACTTGCTTTTATTGTTTAATAGGAAGAAAGAGGGAGAGCATACAGGTGCATTTGTAGATTTGGTGGCAGGAAGATATGGGAGTTTTGAGTTTCCAGCATGATTCTTTTTCTTCTCAAATTGTGAAGAAAAGGCAATTCTTTATCCAAAAAGCGAAAACTAGCATCATTGTTTTTTAAAAATTGTGATTCCAGGCCGGGCGCGGTGGCTCAAGCCTGTAATCCCAGCACTTTGGGAGGCCGAGACGGG
>NW_016827519.1:2036294-2042852 GCF_001698545.2 Rhinopithecus bieti
TGGCAGGGATTACAGGCACGTGCCACCATGCCCAGCTAATTTTTTTGTATTTTTAGTAGAGAAAAGGTTTCAGCATCTTGGCCAGGCGGGTCTTGAACTCCTGACCTCATGATCCACCCCCCTCGGCCTCCCAAAGTGCTGGGATTACAGGTGTGAGCCACCATGCCCAGCCAAAAAAATTCTTAGATGTGGAAAAACACAGAAAGTTGACACAAAATGTATATGCTATAAGACTGAAGTTTATAGAATGTTATAGAAAAACTTACTGAAAGAGGTTTTCAGGCATAGCCATTGAAATGCTTCTGTGCTTTCTACAGAGGTCAGTTCCCTGAACATGTTCTCTGGATCATGCCAAAATTCTTAGTAAGCTTAATGTTCTCTTTCTCCTTTTTGAAGTGTTTTATATTTAGTTTAGTTCTTCTAAGTTAAATTTATTTGGTACACATATTGGGGGGAAAAAGCCTGTTTGTTACAGCTTTATAAGCATTTGTTTTCTTATTGACTCAGCTTTTATACTGGCTCAATCATGTAATTCCAAAATCAATTGGATATGTAAACACTGCCGTTTTATACACCAGAAGTACAGTGAGTCTTCAAGGTAAGTGACCCGGCAATAAGCGAAAAGTGGGCAGCATTGTTTTAAAGTACACAGATATTAAATATAACTTTGTTCTGCCTCCAGCAGAATGCTGTCCAGAGACATGGTTTGAGGCCCGACCACAAATCTAAACAGCTTCAGAATAGCTTACCACCTGGCAGTTAAAAGGACTTGAATGTGCTAGCTATTTAGCTTATTTTTAAACTCATATGTATTCCCTAGACTTGGGCTAATCGGACCCTGTAGACAGGAATTAAAGAGTTTAGATTTCAGAGTTAATGTATGTGCTGTCAATACTATACTGGGCACCCCCTAAATTAGAGTTTATCTGGTAAATTGCTTTATAAATAATTTATTTCCGCCTGACAAAAAAATAATCTCAAATAGCAGAAAAAGGTTTTATTCTCACTGCATGCAATTGTCACCTTTTGACTGAAGCTAAATTAGTCTAAGAAGCTTATGTTTTGTGATGTTGAGTAAAAAAGACAAGGGAAATGAAAAAAAGTTACTTCACAACTTTATAAGGTTGTCCCAGTAAATGAGAGACTAAATACATATTTGCTAGTTGGCATATTAAAAGCAAATCCAAGCCTATTAAATAAGGATGATTGAGTCAGATTGTGCTTTGCACCTGTTTTTGAAATCTTCCGCTTCCTCAGAGACTTTACTCCATGTTGTTCTCCCCTTTTCCTAATCCTCAAGTTCTCCTTCCCACAAACACATTTGAGTCTTTTTGTAAACAGAAAAAAGAAAAAAAATTCTCTGTCGCCCTCTAGTTATTGCTGTTATCCCCCACTTCCACTAGTTTTTGCAAGAACAGTTGATGCCAGCTGTTTCTACTTCTTTATGTCCCATTCACTGGATGTGCTGGAACATCAGGCTTCCATCTCAAACACTCCACTGAAACTGCTCTCACTAAAGTTACTAGTGTCTCCCTGTTTCCTAATCTGGTGGAAATGTCTCAGTTTGAATCTAACCTGATTTCTGTAGAGCACTCAGTGCTTGGATATTGGTACTTTCCTCCTCTTCCCCAGTGACAAACTGTGCTCTTCTACCTGGTTCTTCTCAGTCAGTGACTGCCTCATCTCCTTTCATTGGCTGATATTGGTATTCCATTGTCAGCCCTGTTTTCCCGTAACTGTACACATTCTTCCTGGGAGAGCAAATGTTATCATTGCTTGAACTACTATCCAGGCCCTATTTTCAGCCTACATCTCTTTCAGGTTTTCAAGACCCTTTCTTGAGTTTCTTATCACTTCCAGCAGCACACTAAACATAAAACATTTGGATAGTCCACAGGTATCTTAGACTCTGAGGTATTTAATAATACTTCTTCCTCCAGCTTTCCATGTTTATTTTATTTTATTTTATTTTATTTTATTTTATTTTATTTTATTTTATTTTTGAGGCAGAGTTTCACTCTTGTTGCCCAGGCTGGACTGCAGTGGTGCAATCTCGGCTCACTGCAACTCTGCCTCCTGGGTTCAAGTGATTCTCCAGCCTCAGCCTCCCAAGTAGCTGGGATTACAGGCATGCGCCACCATGCCCGGCTAATTTTTGTATTTTTAGTAGAGATGGGGTTTCTCCATATTGGTTCTTGGCTAGTCTCAAACTCCTGACCTCGAGTGATCCGCCTGCCTCAGCCTCCCGAAGTGTCGGGATTATAGGCGTGAGCCACCGTGCCCGGCCCCATGTTTTATTTAGTGGCATGCCATTCTCTATTCTGCCAGGACTCTAGTTAGAAACACCCAGATTTCTTCCTCTCTCTCACATTCTCCCCACCCACCAACTTACTCTCCTAGTTGTGTCAATTATAACTCTGAAATATTAATACCTCCTTTATTTGTTTCTTGCTCATCATTGCCATTACCATAGTCTAAGTTCAGTGTCTAATCTAATGATAATAGCTATCATTTATTTAGCTTTATGTGTCAGGCCTCTTCCAAGATTTTGCATATCTTACTTCATTTTCACAGCACGCATATGTGATGGGTATTGTATTTGACACCTGTGGTGCACAACCTCATTCTCCTATTTGTCTTACTCTAGAGTCAAGCTGTGGCTGTGGGCTGTGACAGACAGTTCTGTTTGGGCTTCAACTCACTTCAAGGTGATGGCATCTGGTTTCAAGCACATATTGCTGCACATTTTTTACTTTCCGTCCCAGGCTTTTGACTCCTCCAAGGCTTAGTTCTCTGGTGGGCACTGGCTCAGGAAGCATAATTGTGCATCTCAGAAACATAAGGACCTTAATGTCCCACTGGGGCAACCTTCAACTAATGGAGTATGAGAACTGAAAATAAGTGCTTATTTGTGTTGATCCTAGATAGAAAATTCTGAGGGGCATTCCATATGTTACTCAAAAGATCCAGATTAGATTGAGTTGGTAATGCATTTTTGTATTGGTTTTTCTTTATTCTCGATTTCACTCCCAATTCCTCCTCACTTCTCATTGGGATTACCTTCCAAATCACTTTCATGAATCCAGGCTAAGACATGTAGTATCTACCGTGGTTCTAGAAATTGACAATATCCACTGGGATCTTAGAGTGGATGACTCACTGGTGAGACTGCAACAAGGACCCCATTGCTGCTGGTAATGGGTACTAATAGCCCCCTGCATGTATGGCAGCACAGTTCCTAAGACTCTTACCTTCAGGGAATTGGGACTAGAATTGAATGGAAGAGAAGAGTTGGGTTAATTGATAGCTCTAGGACTTGAATGGTATGGGGATGGTGGAAATTAATACGGACTTTGAGTTAATGGACCTCTTTTAGCTTTTGAAACCTTGAGAACAAGAGATCAGCCAGTTATCAATGCAGGGTACACTGTGAAAAGAGGGCCTATATGGCAGCATTTGGAAAGATCCCCGTTGCTTGTGACTATAGGACAGATTATGCTAAAAATCAGACTGAAGATTTAATCATAAGGGTGAAAGAGCTGTATACCTTCTGTGGTGGGTTTGTACTGTGTCAACTGAGCTAAGCTGGAATTGTGTTTCCCAGTACTCCCTTCTAGGCTCTGGGTTAGCACTGGCCATGAGACAGTTTGAGTGAGATTTGGAAATCAGAGTGAAGCAGCAGCAGCCGGATATATTTCTTTTTTGGCTGAAGGTTGGTGCTGGTACTAGGCACTGTTGTAGCTCCCACACATGGTTGCTAATCTGCTGTGTCATATTGTTAGTTTGGAGCAGTAGCCAGGTCTGTGGCTCCTTCAGCTCTTGTTGCATCACTGCCATCAGCTTCTGGCAATTCTGGGCCGGTGGAATTGCAGGTTGTGTGCATCGTTGAGGTTGGAAGCCTGAAGGTGGTGAGAGACAGACATGGACTTTTGTTTGTCCTCATGGGTTCCAGATTGTCTTTGGGATTCCAGTCTATTCTTGCTCTTTTCTATTTTGTATTAATCTTTCCTTTCCAACTCCAGATGTGGAAGCAGTTTAACCAACTCCCACACCAGTGTTTAACCAACTCCCACACCAGTGTGAGGCCAAACTCCTATATAAGTCTCTTATTGTATATAATTCATAGTGGTCCTACCTCTCATACACCCTTGACGGGTGTTCAGAACCAAAGTCTGACCCTAACATGGGAAGAGTAGGACCCTGAAATCTCAGAAGGAGACGTCTAAGAGGATGACCTGAGAACTCCTGAATTTTCCTGAGTCCTCTGAATAGGCAGGATCAACACCTTGTTAGAGAGAATAACTTTTCCTTGTTTGGAAACTAGGCAGAGATCGCATAGAGATGAATTTCTTGCAAGGTGATACATGTTCTCCTTAAGCTCTGTCCCATCTCTCACCCGTTTCCTCCAGAAGAATAGCTAGACACAATCTCAGCATAGCCTAATCAGGGATGTTGTTCTTATTCTGGGAGAAAATACTCAAGCAACTAATCCCAGAACCTGGCTAATATGTACCGGTAGGAACAGAAGGAACATTTAGGGAGGTGGATCTTGCAGGTCTTGCCTGGAGTGGGCTGGAAGAATAATAAGGATGAATAGGGAGAATTTATTAACATGTGAACGCTATTCGTAACTCAGGATTTGACATCCTAATAACTTGGCCCTAGGATACACTGGTGGGATGGTTTCTTGAAGCTTAGACATGAGTATGACCTACAGTAAATTAGATAAATATGCAAGAACTGCTTTGGCAGAGTATATTGAGGTCAGACCTCACAGAGAAGAGAGAATATTAGAATGGATTTACTATATGAGACTGGAGAACACACTGTCAGACCATACTTCTTAGGAAGGTCCAAAGAAAACATTTCATTAACCAAGGCAATAAAGAATGCACTGGTGAGGGGACACAGGCTGGAGTTGATAGGAGATGCTTCCATGGAGCTGTGTTCCCTAATATCCATAGCAATGATAGGATTTGGGAATGGCAGAGGCCAGATGGTGATACCATTAGGGCTAGGGTGGATGTAGTTACCATAATGGGCCACAGTGACATTCAGGGTCTTTTTATCCACAGAGATTTGGGGCAGTGACTAGTATAGGTCATGGGGCAAGAAAGATGACAGCCAACTAGGATGTTAGTTGACTTGTATGATTCAGACCTTCATCTCTGGGGGATATGAGCCTTTTCTTGCCTTGCTGTTGTTGGGCTGTGGTTGCTTCCAGTGCCTGTTTAGAATTATTCACCAGGCATGGAAGCAATAAAAAACATTCCACTATATCCCTTGAGTTCAAGGTAAGTTCTTTCCTGTCCCCATTAGGTAGTAGCCTCTCCTTGAAGACTTAGTGACCAAGGGCAGGAGGGGATTGAAGCTATATTCTGTTAGCTGTCTCTTAAGCACCACTTGACATCATCTTCAAACTCCGTCATACAAGCTTTGACTCATGGTACCCCTCTTGTCTTGAGCATGCTCACTGTGCATCTTTACTTTCTGCTCCAAAGCGTCTCCATTGTCCACTCAGCAGAAGGTACAGGTGAGAGAGCATATGGGCATGTACAGCCTGGAAGTGCTAGGAAGTTAATGCTCCCCTTGGGCAACCCTGAACTAGAGAGGGCAGGAGCCAGTAGGGAAATGCTTTTCCTTGTCCTTCCACAGGCAATCGACAATTCTGAGAGCACTCTAATGGTTCCTTAGGGAATCCTGGCAAAATTGAGCTCCAGTTACCCACAGCAGTGACCTCGGTAAAGGTAGCTTTTTATTGGCATATGCTCCTTTCCAGTTTCATGTTCCTTGGTCCTTTACTTCACCTTCCAGCTAAATTATCTGAATGTAAATGTCCTTTTCTGATGCCCTGCTTTGGGGAAGAACCCAGGCTCATACAAGTACATTTGCTATTTGTGTGCATGGATCTGTCTGTCTACCTGCCTTCCTGTCTAATCTGCCTGTTCATCCACCCACCCACCCATTCATCCGTCCTGTTACGGTTATGGAGTACAAATAAAGGACTTAGAGTGGTAAAAGTACTTGATCAGCACAGCTTTAGTACATGGTAGAGTTTAGTTCTAAACTGAGTTCAACTGAACCAAAACATACTCTCTTCTTCCTTCATTATACTGTCTTCTGACCTCTGAAGTTGAAATCAGTAGGCCTTAGTTAGCTTGTCTTTCCAAGTCCTCAGTGGTCTGGAGCTTCTTAACTGTCCATATAGGTTGGTTATAGTTCACCAGTACACAACTTGGGCCATGCACATGCCGATCCATTTGTCAATAAATTATTTTCCTTTTCCTGTGCTTCACTGTGGGGAGTCGCACCCCTCACAGTCTATTTTGAAAATGTCTGTGTACTTTTTTCTGTTTCTTTTTTGAGTTCTGTCAACTCATTTCTTTCTTTTTTGTTTGTTTGCTCATTTCTGTTCTTAGTTTTTGTATTTCTGCTTCAGGATTTTTTTTTTTTCTTCTTCCATATTCTAAGTGCTTGCTTGAAGAAATCTAATTCAGTTTGGAGTGTTGTATTACCATTTTCTTCAGCTTTGGGTTTTTTTTTTTTTTTTTTTTTTTT
>NW_016827519.1:2044813-2085545 GCF_001698545.2 Rhinopithecus bieti
GAGGGTGAGGGTTTCATCAGCTGAAATGCTTTGATTAGCATTTTCTGATTTTCTTTTTAAACAGTTTTCTGTGTCTCTGTTTGTCTTTTTTGGGTATATCTCTTCATTCTCTACTTAAAACATTCCATAGCCCCCTCCTGTGCAGTAGCTTTTATAGATGATGTTGGGGGAGGAGATGGGTTTGGTGTATCTTGTTTCTCTTTCGTTTCTATTGGATCCTTTCTGTTTTTCCTCTTGTTTCTTTCTTTCCCTTTACTGCAGTGTTTCCAAATGTACCTACCCTTCTCTCTATCTGGTTTGCCCTCACAAACTGTGCTTCTCCAAGGCTAACCCTCACACCTGTTTCCTGTCTGGTGCTTTAAAGCACCCACGTCCTGACCTATGTGTAATATTTTGGCTTTCATGGCTGGACTCTTTCTGGGGGATGATTTTGTGTTGCTTTGTCTAAGTCTGTGCCCCTCTACTCATTTTAGTGTCCTATAAGCCTCCCTTCCTGTCTCCAAACCTGTAGACTTGCTATGGCAGCAGCTCTGTCGGAATTTGGTCTATTTTTCTATGACAGATAATTTGAAGGTTGTAATATTCCGTCTCCTAGTACTGCATGGTTCATATGCAGTTTTATTTGTTGGTTTTATGGTCTTTTTTTTTTTTTTTTTTTTTTTTAAGGGTGAATGGGGAGATTTGAAATCAGGCAGACTTCATCGATGCCCACATCCAGAAGTTTTTGTGTACTTTCAAAGGCTTAGCTCAAATTATCATCTTTCCTTCGAAGCCTTTCCATATAGCCTTCCAGTTTCCACGCTCAGATATTGTTTCCTGGTGTTCTAACTATCTTATCTCTCCCTAATTACATTTGTTACATTGCATTGTAGTTATATATTTGTCTCCCCTCTCCCCATCAAATTGTGAACACCTCTAAACCAGCAAACTGTTTTTTTTTTTCCTTTTTTGTGATACATACTATGTGCCCACTAAATGGATTGACTTAAAGCAGAATAGAGGAATAGTTGATGAATGTCACAGTGTCCAGAATTTATAACTGCTGGTGGGTTCCTGGTCTTGCTGACTTCAGGAATGAAGCCATGGACCTTGTGGTGAGTGTTACACCTCTTAAAGGTGGCACGTACCCAAAGAGTGAGCAGCAGCAAGATTTATTGTGAAGAGCGAAAGAACAAAGCTTCCACAGTGTGGAAGGGGACCTGAGCAGGTTGCTGCTGATGGCTGGAGTGGCTGGCTTTTATTCCCTTGTTTGTCACTGCCCATGTCATGCTGATTGGTCCATTTTACAGAGTGCTGATTGGTGCATTTACAATCCTTTAACTAGACGCAGAATGCTGATTGGTGCATTTTTACACAGTGCTGATTGGTGCATTTACAATTCTTTAGCTAGACACAAAATGCTGATTGGTGCGTTTTTACAGAGTGCTGATTGGTGCATTTATAATCCTTTAGCTAGACACAGAGTGCTGATTGGTGCATTTACAATCCTTTAGCTAGATACAGAGCGCTGATCGGTGTGTTTGCAATCCTCTAGCTAGACAGAGAAGTTCTCCAAGTCACCACTTGACCCAGGAAATCCAGCTGGCTTCACCTCTCATCACCTCAGACAGCTATGAATAATATGAATATTTTGGGATCAAATTTTTCCTTTTTTTTTTTTTTTTTTTTTGAGACAGGGTTTTTACTCCTGTCTCCCAGGCTAGAGTGCAATGGTGTGATCTTGTCTCACTGCAACCTCTGCCTCCTGGGTTCAAGCTATTCTCTTGCCTCAGCCTCCCAAGTAGCTGGGACTACAGGTATATATCACTGTGCCCAGTGAATTTTTTTGTATTTTTTTGTAAGGGTTTTGCTATGTTGCCTAAGCTGGTCTTGAACTCCTTGGCTCAGGTGATTTACCTGCCTCGGCCTCTCAAAGTGTTGAGAATATAGGCATGAACCACTGTGCCTCGCCTAAAAAGAATTCTTTGTGCTGCATTTAGCATAGCCTTATGTTCTTGGATTTATCTACGTTGTTGTGTGTTAGGTGTATTTTATTCATTATTATGGATTTAAACTTATGTGTATGAAGACTATAATTTATCTACTGTCAATGAACATTTGAGTTGTTTTCCTTTTCTTTTCCCTATTAAAACAATACTGCTGTAAACATTTTTTATTTCATCTCTCCTGGTACAAATGTATGAGTTTCTTTTAGATACATGCCTAGAAATCAAATATTCTAGTGATCATGGAGGTATACACATCTTCACCTGTAGTGGATAATTCTGATTTTATCTCAAAATAGTTTTATTAATTTATACTCTTAACAGTACTGTGTAAGTAATCTGTGTCCCGACCTGCAGGACAGTCGAACGGGCCCCTGGAAGGGGAGTGGGAATGGAGGAGACAAGAAAACACAAGAAATGGAGGGACAGACAACCAAGCCTGATCAAGTCTCGTTTTTGAGTGTAAGGGTCATGCCTTTATAGGCTGGCAGGGGAAGAGGTTGCCAGGGCGGTGACGGGGCCGGGCTTCTCAAATTACAACGCGCATGCGCCGTGGGTTTGTACTTTTTCCCGGGCGCGGGGATCGCACCTGCCGCCCTGCTGCATTTATCTTCCTGGGCGGGAAAATGTTTGCGCGCCGGGCGGAAAAGGTTGGCGCCGGGAACAGTTTTGGCCGCGGCGCGGGAAAACTTAGGCGCGCGCGGGAGAAACTTTAGGTGCGCGCGGGAAAAAAGCTTGCGGCTGCGTGCTGCGGGAAGGGTTTAAATAAAGAACCCGTGAATGCGCTCCTTCTTGTTCCTGCTTTGCTGGAGATCAAGCAACAGGAGGTCGGCTAATTCCGGGCCTCATGGCTCCGGACAAATCTGGTTGTTCTTTATTCTGTCCAACAGTTTTTAATTTTATTTTATTTTTGAGACAGAGTCTTTCTCTGTTGCCCAGGCTGGAGTGCAGTGGCGTGATTTCAGCTCATTCCAAACTCTGCCTCCTAGTTTCAAGTGATTCTCCTGCCTCAGTCTCCTGAGTAGCTGGGATTACAGGCACGCACCACCACACCCAGCTAATTTTTTGTATTTTTAGTAGAAACAGGGTTTCGCCATGTTGGCCAGGCTGGTATTGAACTCCTGATCTCAAGTGATCCGCCCACCTCAGCCTGAGCCAGGTGTGAGCCACAGTGCCCGGCCCAGCGGTTTTTATTGTCACCTTGAAAAAACATCTTTGCCAGTCTGGTAGGGGTGAATCTTACTGTCATCTTATTGTGATTTTGGATTTACATTTTCTTTGTTCTTAATGAGGTTGAACATTTTTCTTTTTCTTTTCCTTTGTTTTTTTTGAGACAGAGTCTCCCTCTGTTGGCCGGCTGGAGTGCAATGGCGCCGTGATGGCGGCTTACTGAAAGCTCTGCCTCCCAGGTTCATGTCGTTGTCCTGCCTCAGCCTCCCCAGTAGCTGTGTCTACAGGTGCCACCACCTCGCCCGGCTAATTGTTTTTGTGTTTTTAGTAGAGACAGAGTTTCACCATGTTAGCCAGGATGGTCTCGATCTCCTGACCTCGTGATCTGCCCACCTCAGCCTCCCAAAGTGCTGGGATTACAGGTGTGAGCCATTGCGCACGGCTGAGGTTGAACATTTTTCATATGTTGATTGGCTGTTTAGATTTCTTTCATGAAGTGCTTGTGTCTTTTCCTATTTTCTGTGGTATGATTTTTTTTTTTTTAATGAATTCTGTATAGCAGTTGTTTGTCAACTCAGAAGCCCTTGTTTTTCTTGAAAATGTTCTGTCTTTTCCTTGCATGTTTGCTTATGCTGTTTCTTTGATGTGGAATGTATATTCCTGTTAAAACTCACTCAGTTCTTCAGGACCCATAGCAGTCAAGCATGAAGCCACCTCTGAAATTCCAACTAGATGTGCTGCCCCTTCCTCTTTGGAATTCATGCAGCACCATGATTTGGCTGTAGTGCATACTGTTAGGTATTATAATTGATTATGTTTACTCTAGCAGATAGTGTGCTTTGTGGGGAGGAACTGTTTCATCATCTTTGTTTCCCAGTGTGTATCATAGTAACTATGCGTTTAGCTGCAAGTAAGGGAATACTCAACTACAGTGGCTTAACTGAATAGGATTTTTAAAAACCTCGAGTAACAGGGAGTCTGGAGCCAGGAAGCCCAAACCCCTAAGAATCTAGGCTTTCTGCTCAGGCAGGCTTAAGTGTGTTTTAGCTTTTGCCCTCATTGAGTATTCACATTCACATAAGAATATGGGAGAAGAGGAAAACAGTTTCTATTTGTGAGGCATTTTCTTTGTATGTAGGTTTTGAAATCCTCTTCACTAGTCTTTTCTGTATGTTGAATTTTTGGTCACATGGTGTCACGTGGCCATCCTTCTGCAAGGGAGGCTATGAAATCAGATATTGAGCTTTCCAAGGGGAGTAGGTAGTTGAGAATGGTGTTTAAGTGTACCTGTCTATAATGTCGCCCACAAAGAGTACTCAATAAATATTCTTTGTTTAATTTTAAAATTTTTATTAAAATAGTCCATATAAATACTTAGTCAAATAGTACAAGAGGGATTTTACACCCAGTTTCTACTTTCTTCTAATATTTTCTACCAATTTCAAGTGGCATTTTAAAACTCTTGAGTCATCAATTTTAGAAGTCTTTTGTTTCCCTGCCCGTCTACTTAATGAAGTTATATTATAATTTTGGTTGAATCCACATTCAGTTTTTAATGGCTATATAAATATTCATTGTGGGGCCAAGTGTTTTATGTTTTTTTTCTCCCTTAAATAAGTTTTTTTTTGGTTGTTTTTCCTGGAGTTAAATTACCCCAGTCTTTTCATTCACTTAGCTTTCTTTGAGTCTCTAAGTGTTTCCACATGTTTCAACAACTTTGTAAAATACTTTTCTTTATAATTTTCTGTAGGTTGGATAACCCATGAGCTCTTTTTTCCTTAAAGACAGTCCTTTCTGGAACTCTGTTCCGTCTCTTCTATTCTAGATTGGTTTCTTTCTCAACTTTGCATAATTGTCATAATGGGATTTTCCTTCACTATCATCCTGGGAATTATGTGCTTAATCCTGTTTCCTGGATCCAATGGCTGTCCTCTTTTTTAGTATTGTATCTGTGGGAATTCCTCCAGTAGGTTACTGAGAAAGCTTGCATAGATTTTTTTTTTTGGAAAAACTTTTTCAAATATTAAAATGTCTTCATTATGTTCTCATATTTGTGATACGTTTACTTGGTGTAAAGTTGTAGATGGAGTGGTCACTTGGGATTTTGAAGGCATTATCCCATTGTCTTCTATCTTCTAATGATGCTGATGAGAAGTTTAATGTATGTTGAATTTTTGGTCACATGGTATCACGTGGCCATCCTTCTCATTTCCATTCTCATTTCCAGTCGTTTGTCTGTGACCTATTTTTTAAAATCTCTGGAAGGTTTTAGAATCCTCTCTTTATCCCTGGTTTGGAATTTTGGAAATTTACATTTACATTTATATTGTAAAATTTATTTGCTAAACACTGAGTGTGCCCATTAAAACTCCTTTAGTTCTGGGGATATTTTTTGAATTAATCCTCCTCTAGGTTCTTCTGTTCACCTTTTCTAAAATTTTCTTAGATACTGGATTTCCAAGATTATTCTGTATTTTCAATTTTTTTTTTTTTAATTTCCTGTTGTTTATCTCCTTGCATCATTTACTTTACATTTGGTCTCTTTAACTTTATTATCTAGACCTTTAATAGGCTCCCCCCATACAGATTTTAAAATTTTCTAAGAGCTTACTTTTTTGTTTTATTTCTTTTAATTGCTCTCTTTTCTGTTTTATGGTTGAACTATATACCTCCTGGATAAGTGTACTTTTTATGAAGTTATTTTCCTGGTACCCTGGGTTGCCTCTGTTTCTTCTGAACTCCCTTTTCTTTTTTCCTGTTTATTTTGGTGTCTTGCATGTTAAGGGTTTCTCCCAGTTGTCTGGTGATCCTTGGCAGTTAATGTGAATAAGACACCAAAATGCTGGTTAGAAACCCTGTAGGAGGAGTACTTGTCCTGCTGGTTGGATGCTTACATGGTATAGTTTTTCACTGGGAACCCCGTATGTCAATATCAACAACTTTTACCCAAGTTTGTTCATTTTTCCATGAAAAGATCCTCCGGACTTCTTGGGGAACGTTAGCCTGGCTCTCTGCTTTCTGAAACCAACAGCACATGTGTAGACTTATATATTATCCTGCATTTTCAGTTCTTACCTCATCTTTGCTTCTCTCTATACCCAGTGACCTCAGATCTGGTTTTTCTCCTGGGAAATTATTATTATTATTTATGTTTTTCTTAGAGACGGAGTCTTGCTCTGTCGCCCAGGCTGGAGTGCAGTGGCATGATCTCGGCTCACTGCAAGCTCCACCTCCCGGGTTCACGCCATTCTCCTGCCTCAGCCTCCCGAGAAGCTGGGACTACAGGTGCCCGCCACCGCGCCCGGCTAATTTTTTGTATTTTAGTAGAGACGGGGTTTCACCGTGTTAGCCAGGATGGTCTTGCTCTCCTCACCTCGTGATCTGCCCGCCTCGGCCTCCCAAAGTGCTGGGATTACAGGCGTGAGCCACCACTCTTGGCTCTTCCGGGAAATTATTAATCCTTAATGTTAGGAGGGTGAGGACTTGGGGGAATAAAACTCCTTAAATCCCTTTCAGACATTTCCCCTATTTGCATTCTTTATCTTGCCCTCGCCACTCCTCTGCCTTTGGTGGTTACCAGTGTTTCTATAATTTGGAGCCTTTTGGGGTTCTCTGGGGGTGATTTAGCTTGCTCACATGAACAGTTTCCTCTGCAGGCATTTTGACTTGACCTTTTCCCATTCTGCTGAGTCATTTTCCTTTCTTTCTAATGTTTTCTATCCTCATACATTTTAGCTTAGGGTTATAAATGTCTTTGTGGGTTATTGAAAGTGTTTCTGTTTCTTGTTTACCTTTATGTTTGGGGGTATGGAAATGTTTTTACCATCTTAAAATCAGAAGTCAATAAGTGACTTCCTTTTAATGAATTATAGCAATGTAATGTACATATATTGTATAATTACTATGTACTTGGCACCATTCTAAGTGGTGTACATTTATTATCTTATTTAATCCTTGCAACATCTGGTTTGTGTCAGGCATTTACTTTCCCAAGATTTTTAAATTATATTTTAAGTCATCTCCACCACAAATCCTGTAAGGCCAGTAACATTAGTAGTCTTACTTTACAGATGAGGGTACAGAGAGGCACAGAGGTTAAGTAACTTGCTTGAGAATGTATACATTATAGCCAGCAAATGGATCCTATGCAATGAGACTCTAAGCCACTACTGTTTGAGATAGCTCTGCACAGTGCCTACATGCAATGTAAACTTGTTAAATATTTGTACAATGAAAATTTTAGAGTGTACTCTGGGTTTTAATTTTTTAATTAAGGTATCTTTGTAGATATGTCCTTTGGTTAACTATTGCTTATTTGCTTTTCATTCTTTCATTATTTTCATCAGTTTTAGTATCATAAATAAGGACGTAAAAGTTTAGTGAAGCATAAGGTTTTAAAAGGTAGTATGTTTTCACTCACATTTTAAAAAAGTTTTAGAAAATGGAAGACAGTAATAAAGCGAATAGTGGGAAAGTAACATTGAATTTTGTGTCTTTTTTTTTTTTTTTTTTGAGGCGGAGTCTCGCTCTGTCGCCCGGATTGGAGTGCAGTGGCCAGATCTCAGCTCACTGCAAGCTCCACCTCCCGGGTTTACGCCATTCTCCTGCCTCAGCCTCCTGAGTAGCTGGGACTACAGGCGCCCGCCACCTCGCCTGGCTAGTTTTTTTTGTATTTTAGTAGAGATGGGGTTTCACCGTGTTAGCCAGGATGGTCTCCATCTCCTGACCTCGTGATCCTCCCGTCTCGGCCTCCCAAAGTGCTGGGATTACAGGCTTGAGCCACTGCGCCCGGCCTTTTGTGTCATTTTTAGTGAGTTTAAAATTTCCTTTTATGGGCACACAAAAAGAAATAATAAGTCATTTTCTGTGGTTAGTTGTCTTTCTCTATGGATGTCCTCGAATTTTTTAATGTTTGTATTTACCAACATGCTAGTATCCAGATATTATAGATACTTTAAAACTTGCCTTTTTACTTCCAGAGGTGTGACCCAAAATAATAACTACTATAAATAAAAAATTAAATCGATATCTTACTTTGTGTTTACTACCCCTTCAGATATATTACTTCACATGTATTTGTGCTAAGTAATCGGGTAATTAATGACATCTAAACCTATATGAAGATAAATATCTCTATGTATATAAAGTAAACCCATGTGTATGTATATTAGTGATTCTCTTTATTAAAAATCATTTAGGCTGGGAGCGGTGGCTCACGCCTGTAATCCCAGCACTTTGGGAGGCCAAGGCGGGCAGATCACGAGGTCAGGAGATCGAGACCATCCTGGCTGACATGGTGAAACCCTGTTTTACTAAAAATATAAAAAAATTAGATGGGCATGGTGGCGGGTGCCTGTAGTCCCAGCTGCTCGGGAGGCTGAGGCAGGAGAATGGTGTGAACCCAGGAGGCGGAGCTTGCAGTGAGCTGAGATTACGACACTGCACTCCAGCTTGGGCGACAGAGTAAGACACTGTCTCAAAAAAAAAAAAAAGGTCATTTAAAGCTGGGCATGGTGGCTCATGCCTGTAATCCCATCACTTTGGGAGGGATGTAGAAGGAGTGCTTGAGCCCAGGATTTGAGACCAGCCTGGGCAACGTAGGAAGACCTTGCCTCTACAGATAATAAAAAATTATCCAGGTTTGGTGGTGCAAGCCTGTAATCCCAGCTACTCTGGAGGCTGAGGTGAAAGGATTGCTTGAGCCTGGGAGGTCAAGGCGGCAGTGAGCCCTGATTGTGCCTTTACACTCCAGTGCAAGACTGTCTAAAAAAAAATCATGCAAGTTTTCTTTGTAGGGTGTTATGGATACAGTCATCTTTCATAATTTAAAGTTGGCAATAGCTTGCTTTGGCAATAGCTAACTTTGTTTTCTGGGAACTCTAATTAAAGCATTTTAGTCTTCATCATTTGGCCAAATAAAATATTACATTTATTTGACAGGTCTTACTGCATGTCATTTGAATTTCATTAGAACTTGATATGTTTGATTTTAATGTTGAGTCATTGCAGTTTTTGTATGCTTTTATATGCTAAGTACATTACTGCAGCTAACAGAAATGTTTAGGAATATTTTAGGTTTAAGATACAGCTTCTATGGTGGAGATTTCTGGCTCTCCATGTGACACAAGATAGGCCCATTTGTGGTTAGGTGATCAGTTCTTGCCAATGAAATTGAGCAGAGGTTACATGTAAGACTTCAGGGCTGATGTATTTAACTGTCAGTGTAACTGCTTTAAAAACTTTATTTCCACTATTTCATCAACTGGCAGTACTCTAGATGTCAGCTTCTCTTTAAACATAGGTTCTGTAGTGAAGAAGACATAGAACAGAACCCTAGACAAGCCACACTGGACATACAGAATGAGGGAGAAGTGAACTATTGTATTAAGCCACTGAAATTTTGGAGTAATATGTTATTGTAATATAATGTAGATAATTATGAGTGATAAAACCTCCCATGTAGAAAGTCTAATATGAAGCCTCTCAGAATTTTTTTTTAAGACTGTGGAACTGCAAATAATCTACCATTTTTACAAAAACAGACACATAGACCGATAGAACAGCATAGAGAACCCAGAAATACAGCCTCACACCTACAGCCATCTGATCTTTGGCAAAGTGGGAAAAAAAGCAGTGGGGAAAGGTCTTCTTATTCAAGAAATGGTGCTGGGATAACTGGCTAGCTGTATGCAGAAGCATGAAACTGGACCCCTACCTTTCACCATATATGAAAGTTAACTCAAGATGGATTAAAGATTTAAATGTAAGACCTCAAACTATAAAAATCCTAGAAGAAAACCTAGGAAATACCTCAGCCTTTGGAAAGAATTCCTGACTAAGTCCTGAAAAGCAATTGCAAGAAAACAAAATTGACAAATAGGATCTAATTAAACTATAGAACTTCTGCACAGCAGAAGAAACTACCAGCAGAATAAACAGCATACTCAATGGTAGAAAATATTTGCAGCTTTGTATCTGACAAAGGCCTAATATCCAGAATCTATAAAGAACTTAAACAATTCAACAAGCAAACAACAAATAACCCCATTAAAAAGTGGGCAAAAGACATGAACAGATGCTTCTCAAAAGAAGACATACAAGTGGCCAACAAACATGAAAAAATGCTCAACATCACTAATCATCAGAGAAATGCAAATCAGAACCACAGTTACCATCTCACACCAGTCAGAATGGCTTTTATTAGAAAGTCAAAAAATAACAGATGCTGGTGAGGCTGCACAAAAAAGGGAACACTTATACGCTGTTGATGAGAATGTAAATTAGTTCAACCACTGTGGAAAGCTGAAAAAACTTAGAACTACCATTTGATCCAGCAATCCCATTACTGAGTATATGCCTAAATGAATATCACAATAGACACATGCACTTGTATGTTCATCACAGTGCTATTCACAATAGCAAAGACATGGAATTAGTGTAGTTGCCCATCAGTGGTGGATTAGATAAAGAAAATGTGGTACATATGTTGGGCATGGTGGCTCATGCCTGTAATCCCAGCATTTGGGAGGCTGAAGAGAAAGGATTGCTTGAGCTCAGGAGTTGGAGACTAGCCTAAGCCAAGATATGAGACCTCGTCTCTACTGGAAAAAAAAAAAAATTAGCTAGGTATGGTGGTGTACACCCATTGTCCCAGCTCCTAGGGAAGCTGAGGTGAGAGGATCACTTGAGCCTGGGAGATGGAGGCTGCAGTGAGCCATGGTCATGCCACTGCACTCCAACCTGGGCAACAGAGTGAGAACAAAAAATCCTGGGCAACAGAGAACAAAATAAAAATGTGGTACATATACACCATGGAATATTATGCAGCTATAAAAAATAGCAAAATCATGTCCTTTGCAGCAACATGGATGCAGATGGATGCCATTATCCTAGAAGAGAGTTTAATTCTGGAACAGAATTAACATCTAAACCTATATGGAGTTCTTACTTGTAAGTGGTAGCTAAACATTGGTACACAGGGACATTAAGGTAGGAACAGTAGATACTGAGGACTACTAGACAGTGGAGAGAAAGAAGAGGGAAAAGGCTGAAAAACTACCTGTTGGGTACTATGGTCACTACTTGGGTGGCGGAATCATTTGTATCACAAATCTCAGCATTACACTGTATAACTCATATAACGAACCCACACAGGTGCCCCCTGAATCTAAAATAAAAGTTCAAATTATATAAATTCCTTTTTTTTTTTTTTTAAAGAGAAAAAGGATATTAGCATTTAGCTTTCCACTGAGGGCAGATGGAGATGGAGTTGGGAGGGTTTAAATCTTTAGAACACCTCTGAGAGACTCTAAGACCAACCTGGAAACTTCCCATTTACCTTGACGATTTTTTTGCTTTTTTTTTTTTTTGTTTTAAGAACTTCAGAAATGATACTTTAACAGTGAGCAAGGACAGATACTGTAGGTTTGGAGGATAATTCAGTCACCTGATTCCAAATTTTCATGTACATCTTTCCTGCCTCCTCCGCAAAATAATATTAACAAGCTGAAAACCACACATGACCCATGCCTTCAGCATTGCTCAGAGGTAGGGAGTATGATAATCTTCAGATTACATGTAATCAGGGAAAAGAAAACAGTACCAGATTTCATAGCGCTCTTGCTGCAGTAGTCTTGTTGGGTATGGAATAGTGGAGAAAGGGAAACTTAAGAGACTCTATGAAAAAAAGGAGACCAGGCATGGTGGCTCACACCTATAATCCCAGCACTTTGGGAGGCTGAGGCAGGCAGATCACCTGAGGTCAGGAGTTCAAGACCATCCTGGCCAACATGGCAAAACCCCATCTCTACTATAAATAGAAAAATTAGTGGCTGGGCACGGTGGCTCACACTTGTAATCTCAGCACTTTGGGAGGCCAAGGCGGGTGGATCACCTGAGGTCAGGAGTTCGAGACCAGCCTGACCAACAAGGTAAAACCCTGTCTCTGCTAAAAATACAAAAACTAGCCGAGTGTGGTGGCAGGCGCCTGTAGTCCCAGCTACTCAGGAGGCTGAGACAGGAGAATTGCTTGAACCCTGGAGGCCGAGGTTGCAGTGAGCCAAGATTGTACCCCTGCACTACAACCTGGGCGACGGAACGAGACTCCATCTCAAAAAAAAAAAAAAAAAATTAGCCTGGGGGGGGGATGGGCTTCTGTAGTCCCACTTACTCGGGAAGCCGAGGCAGGAGAATCACTTGAACCCAGGGGCAGAGGTTGCAGTGAGCCGAGATAACACCACTGCACTCCAGCTTGGGTGACAGAGCGAGACTTGGTCTCAAAACGATTAAAAAAATAAAATAAAATAAAGCGGCTCTATGGAAAAAAGGAGAGAGGCCCCAAAACTTTAGACAAAACACATGCAGAAATCATTCTCAGAAAGAGAAAATGTCAACAAAATGTGNAAAATACAAAAACTAGCCGAGTGTGGTGGCAGGCGCCTGTAGTCCCAGCTACTCAGGAGGCTGAGACAGGAGAATTGCTTGAACCCTGGAGGCCGAGGTTGCAGTGAGCCAAGATTGTACCCCTGCACTACAACCTGGGCGACGGAACGAGACTCCATCTCAAAAAAAAAAAAATTAGCCTGGCGTGGTGATGTGCATCTGTAGTCCCACTTACTCGGGAAGCCGAGGCAGGAGAATCACTTGAACCCAGGGGGCAGAGGTTGCAGTGAGCCGAGATAACACCACTGCACTCCAGCTTGGGTGACAGAGCGAGACTTGGTCTCAAAACGATTAAAAAAATAAAATAAAATAAAGCGGCTCTATGGAAAAAAGGAGAGAGGCCCCAAAACTTTAGACAAAACACATGCAGAAATCATTCTCAGAAAGAGAAAATGTCAACAAAATGTGCCAAAATACAGAACTCTGGCCTGGGACTTGTTAGTTTACACCTGTGGCTAACGAAAAGGGTGTTAAAGTGAGCAGAACCAGAAGGGGCAGCCTCTAAGAAGCCTTGCGTCTAGAGGGGAATCAGATAAATAGAATAGGGGTTGGCACCTTGGAGACGTGACCAGTGAAGAGAAAGAGAAAATTATACATTTTACAGAAACAGGAAAAATTACTAGTTTTTCTTTATCATTCATTAAACAAAGTGAACCTCACTGAACTGTTAGTGACCTTTTATACTTAGAATGCTGTTTGCTAAATGCTGAGAAATAGAAGAAAATTACTACGAAACTACTGTAAAAGGAAAACAGAAAATGCAAATAAAAATATTCCTCCAAATCCAACCATTTTGTAGAAGAAAAACAGGAATACAGTACTCCAAACTGAATAAATGTCCTAAGACAAGCATTAGATGATATGAAAAGAAAAACATAACACTTGGAATCAGGTATTAAAAATGAAGGAAGAAATGGACAAGAAAAGGAAGGATTCTGGAAAAAAAATGACAATGGATTCTGGAAAAAAAGAAGAAGGAAAAGACAGACTCTTATCAGAAATGATGAATATATTTACAAGTTCCCCGAGGAAGAATAAATTTAAATGGAAATTTAATAAGGGCATTGAAGAAAAGCAGGGGAACACTTAAAAAAATTAAATACAGAAAAAAAAATGTCAGAGAATGAATGGCTGAAATGGAGAACAGGCAAAGAATGTAACATATGTACAACTGGAGTCCTTAAAGAAGAAAAACTATTCAACCAATGTAATTCTGAGAATAAAAGAAGACTTGAGTATACACATTGAAATGGCTTACTAGGTACTGGGGAAAATTGATAATGATACAATTATCAGTTCTCATAATGAACAGCTCTGAGATATATCCTATTAATACTATTAGACTTCAATATTGAGTGATATTATTAGATTTTAACATTTAAAAGATCCTCAGGGCTTCAGGCAAAAGATAAAATAAATTAAAATGGAAGGTTAGGTTGGCATCCAACTTCTCAAAAGTGAATACAAAGCAAGGCAGCACTGGAGCAACTTTGTGTGTTTTTTGTTTTGTTTTGTTTTTTTAAAGAAACTTAAGGAAAGAAAGTACAAAGCAAGAGTTATATCCAACTAGCTGCCTTCAAGATTAAGGCTATAAAAAAAAGTTTGAGACTGGGCACAGTGGTTCACGCCTGTAATCCTAGCACTTTGGGAGGCTGAGGCGGGTGGATCATGAGGTCAGGAGTTTAAGACTAGCCTGGCCAACGTGGTGAAACCTGTCTCTACTAAAAATACAAAAATTAGCCAGGCGTGGTAGTGCACACCTGTAGTCCTGGCTGCTTGGGAGGCTGAGGCAGGAGAATCGTTTGAACCCAGGAGGCAGAGGTTGCAGTGAGGAGATCGCATCACTGCACTCCAGCCTGGGCAACAGAGCGAGACTCTGTCTCCAAAAAAAAAAAGAAAGAAAGAAAGAAAGAAAGAAAAACCGTGAGTACTCAAGAGCTCGGAGAGTACCCTACACAGGTAGTCTCCCTGAGGATCTGCTAGATAATGAACTTTATCCAAACAGACTGAGGAAATGACCTGAGGGTGAGCACTTAATATATTTATTTGTAGAGCTGAGACTAAGGAACAAGGACGGGCCCATAGATAGAAGAGTATTACACAAACCTTTTTTTTTTTTTTGAGACAGAGTTTTACTCTGTCGCCAGGCTAAGAGTGCAGTGGTGTGATCTCAGCTCACTGCAACCTCTGCCTCCTGGGTTCAAGTGATTCTTCTGCCCAGCCTCCCGAGTAGCTGGAATTACAGGTGTGCGCCACCATGCCCTGCTAATTTTTACATTTTTAGTAAAGACGGAGTTTCACCATGCTGGCTAAGCTGGTGTCGAACTCCTGACCTCATGATCCGCCCGCCTCTGCCTCCCAAAGTGCTGGGATTACATGTGTGAGCAACCACGCCCGGCTGGTAGTACACAAATCTTAAATTATATTGAATATACATTTGTAATTACATAAATATGCAAAGAGCATAAGTACATGTGCATACTTGTTCCCGATTTTAGTTTCAATTTCAATTTCAATTGAAGTCTTAACAAACATCTAGTTCCTTGAAATGTAGCACACAAAAACAGAATCAGAAACCCTGCAAACCATGTAAACATTTTCAAATTCAGGCATTTATTTCCAGTCTAAAAATGTGGTAGGAAACTGATATAGGACCTGAATTCTTAGATGCTCAACCTTCTTTTCTGCTTTAACTGCCACCAAGCGTCCTCTAGTTGCTGCCACTCTGATATTTATTGGAAAGACACAGGGAAGTGAGCAGACAGGTTGTTTGATAAGTGGTTTAGTGATGGGTAGCAGGCCAGGCTTTTATACTAGGTAGAGACATGGACGTTGTTGATATATTTCACATTCCACTGGATCCCCCTTATAATATTTGGGTTTCACCATTCAATTCGATCATTACTTTTGTACATCATGTTCTTGTTCTGGGTAAGTTGGCTATATGTTTATTGGTTCATTTGGGATGACTTAAATCAGTAAACAAGTTTAAAGTCAATTTCACATTCAGATAGTTTCCTGCATGAGGAAATTATAAGCAAATGGTTACAAGTTAACTGAATTAGGCATTCCTTACAATATTTTGAAACGTGCATACCACATATATATATAATATAAGTTCATGTACAGAATATGTGTGCAGCAGATTTAAATATATATAAAATGACCTAAATATGCATAAATATATGATCTAAATATATATGTCCTAGCTCTGTTCATGAAAGAGCCTAGAAGGCAAGGTACCTCAGTAGTAAGGAGCATACCTGATGCCCAGATCTTGGTTTCTAATATTATTTCCCATTAAAAGGAGTCAGGGCTGCTTGTAAGAGAACAAATGAAGTTCTCAAAACAAAAGAGAGAAAGAAAAGAAAATAAAGAAAGGGGGCATGTCAGGACACAGAGCCAGCTTTTGAAAGTGCTGCCAGTGACCAAATCTGGGACAAGTTGTGCATTAAAATGATTAGGGAAAGGCCGGTTGCGGTGGCTCATGCCTGTAATCCCAGCACTTTGGGAGGCTGAGGTGGGCAGATCACTTGAGGTCGGGAGTTCGAGACCAGCCTGACCAATATGATTAAACCCTGTCTCTACTAAAAATAGAAAAATTAACCGGGCGTGGTGGCATGCGTCTGTAATCCCAGCTACTCAGGAGACTGAGGCAGGAGAATCGCGTGAGCCACCATGCCTGGCTTATTTTTTAAAATTGAAATAGAGACGGGTCTTATTATGTTGCCCAGGCCGGTCTTGAACTCCTGGGCTCAAGCAATGCTCCTGCTTCAGCCTCCCAAAGTGCTGGGATTTCAGGTATGAATCATTGCGCCTGACCAAGAATGAGTATTAAAGCATTGAAAAAATGGTGATTCATGAGCCCTCTGATAGGTAGATATCTAAGCGGGAATAAGGGAGGGCTCTTCCCTATGGTGTAATGCTGACTGATAAAACTTGGAGGAAGTGGAAGAGTGAGAAAGTTACTCCATCGTAACCATTATAATAAGGACTAGTTCAGGCAAGAATTGTCAGTGAATGCTCAATCTAGGTAGGACCTTTTGATGAAGAACAGGATATTTTTCATGGCCCTAAAATGTGTCCCTATGGGTTGCTTATTGCAAAGGGAGAATTAGTACCTATACATTGGATAAACTGGACGTCACCTTAACTGGGTGATAAATCTAATGTCATTAATGAGGGATAGGCTGATGTCGTATGCTTCTGGTTTGGATACCCTGCAAAGCACACGTCACTTAAGTATTGAACATGCATAACCTAAATGATGAAGAAGTGCCAGTGAAACAAAAACTTAGATTTAAATAAACAAAAAACAATATTCTTCTCAAAGTCAGTCCGAAAAGACAGAAATCGAGAAATTTCTAGATGAAATGAGACTTAAGAGACATGACAAAATAAAGTCAATATGTGATTATATACTGGATGTTATACTCAAGGAAAAAGTGCTGTAATAATGTGTTAGGCTTCTCCAGAGACCAGAACCAATAGGATATGTACATACACATACACATATAAACACACACACTCACACACACACACAGTCATTCCTTAGCATCCATAGGAGATTGGTTTCAGGACCCCCTATAGATACCAAAATCTGCGGATGCTCAAGTCCCTTATATGAATTGGCGTAGTATTTGCATATAATTACACATCCGCCTACATGCCTTAAATCATCTCTACGTTACTTTAAATACCTAATACAATGTAAATTGTGTGTAAATTGTTGTTTTGCTGTATTATTTCTTATTGTTGTATCATTATGTTTAATCACTTTTTTGAATATTTTAAATCCACAATTGGTTGAATCCACAGATTTGGAACCCATGGACATGGAGGGCCATACACATACACGTGTACATGCACACACACATAAACCCAAACGGTCATGTGCCACAATGACATTTCAGTCAGTGATGGACAGCTATACAACAGTAATCACATTAAATTATAATATGGTGTTGTTACTATACCTTTCCTATGTTTAGATGTGTTTAGTTAGACAAATACTTGCCATTGTGCTCCAGTTGTCTACAGTATTCCTTATAGTCATATGCTGTACAGGGTTGTAGCCCAGGAGCAACAGACTAGATCGTCTAGCCTAGGTGTATAGTAGACTGTACCTAGGTGTGTGTAAGCACACTCTATGATGTTCATACAATGATGAAGTTGCTTAATGATGCATTTCTCAGACCAGAGCTCCATTGTTAAGTGATGCATGACTGTATGTACAGATGCTACTTGACTTATAATGAGGTTATGTTCCGATAGCACCATTATAAGTTGAAAATATCCTCAGATGAAAATGTCTGGCTGAATGGGAGCTGTGGCTTAACGCTACTGCCTAGCATTGTGAGAGAAGTACAGATTCTACTGTATGTGTATCACTTTTGCAGTGTTATGAAGTAAAAAAAACTGTAGATAGAATCATTGTAAGTCGAGGACTATGTGTGTGTATAAATATAAAAATATTTATTATAAGGAATTGGCTCCTGTGATTATGGAGACTGGCAGGTCCAAACTCTGCTTGGTGGCCGGGCAGGGTGGAGACCCGGGAAAGTCAGTGTTCCCGTTTGAGTCTGGAGACCTTCTACTGTAGAAGCAGGAAGAGCCAGTGTTGCATATAAAGCCTGAAGACTGTGCTGAAGAATTCTTTCTTTCTCAAGAGAGGACAGTCTTTTTGTTCTATTCAGGCCTTCAACTGATTGGATCACGCTCACTCACATTATGGAGGGCAATCTGCTTTACTCAAAGTCCACTGATTTAAATGTTCATCTCATCCAACAATGTCCCCACAGAAACACCCAGGATAGCGTTTGTTTGACCAAATATCTGGGTACCTCATGGCCCAGTCAAATTGACACATAAAATTAACTATCACAGGTCTACCCCTTTCAACTTAATACCCGTACACATCTCCTTAGGCCTTGCTTAATTTCCAAATAAAGTGACGACACAGTCATAAATCTGCCTAACATGATACAGCTATCCTGTGTACAAATATGCACTGACCTTTTCCCTAGAAGAGGGTGCAAAACCTTTGGATAATGTTTATTCTTCTGCTTGATATCATAATTTATATGCTATGATATCTAGTTAATATATCTTATGTTACATGTTAAGGGGAAAAGAGAGGGTAGATATAATTATAAGTCAGTTCTCCAGAGGAACAGAACTAATAGGCTATATGTATACATGATAGGGAGTTCATTAGGGAGAACTGGCACACACAATCACAAGGTTAAGTCCCACGATAGGCCGTCTTGCAAGCTGGGGAAGAAAGAAGCCAGTAGTAGTTCAGTCCAAGTCCAAAAGCCTCAAAAGCAGGGAAGCTGACTGCACAGCCTTCAGTCTGTGGCCGAAGGCCTGAGAGCCCCTGGCAACCCACTAGTTTAAGTCCAAGAGTCCAAAGACCAAAGAACCTGGAGCCTTGATGTCCAAAGGCAGGAGGAACAGAAGGAAGAATCCAGCACAGGAGAAAGATGAAAGTCAGAAGATTCAGCAAGTCAGCTTATGCCACCTAATTCAGCCTGCTTTTGTTCTAGCCATGCTGGCAGTCAATTGGATTGTGGTGCCCACTCACATTGAGGGTAGGTCTTCCCCTCTCAGTCCACTGACTCAAATGTCAGTCTTCTCTGGCAACACCCTCACAGACATACCCAGAAACAATACGTTACCTGCTATGTAGGCATCCTTCAATCCGATCAAGTTGACACCTGCTATTAACCGTCACAGTAGAGAACAAAGACTTGATTAGTACATATATTAATACATAGACACAAACATTTTTTAAACAACATAAGGAAATACTCATGACAACCATAGTCCCCATTTCTGTGTCCTAGCTGGTATTTGTAACTACCTCCTTCCATTACTCATTCTGTATGCCTTTGCCTTCAGCCAGCAGCTGAGATGTTTGTGTTTTTTTTACCTGGGAGGTGACCCAAGCCTTTATTCCTGAAGGGTCTGGGCCATTAGTAGTGCTGCCTGAATTGGGTTGTTGTAGTTTCCCATTGACTTTAATCACAAGGCATGGGAATACCAAGAGATATCCAAAGGAGGTTGCCTGTCTTTTAAGCATACTCTTCCTTACTTTTATTGTGCAGTAGCAGTCCAGGATCAGTCACCTGAGCCAACACTGTAACTCCCTTCTTTGCCTGGTGATTCAAAGTCATAAGGAGCCCAAAGTGGCCATGTGGCAGTCTTAACTTCCATTTCAGTGGAATCATTGTTGTGTCTCCTTGCTCTTGAAACTAAGACTTCTAAGCCAGCAGAGTATAAAGTTGTGGGAACAGGAAGCATACATTTTGCTAGTGGGCTACTAGGGTTAATAGTGAGTGGTGCCACTCACATTTCCACCCCTTGATTCCTGAATCCATTAACTCTGGCTGTGGGAGAAGTGGCACTATTTATTGGGTGCTGATCCAGAGCATGTACAACTTCTTGGAGAACCTTGCCCCAGCCCTGCAAGGAATTGGCATCCATCTGGTACTGTACCTGAGTCTTCCAGAGGCCATTCCATCAAGCCACCTGCTTCAGGATGGTGGAGAACATGGTAAGACCAGTGAATTCCATGAGTGTGGGCCTACTGCCACACTTCATTTGCTGTGCTGTGAAGTTAGCTCCTTGATCACAGGCAATGCTGTGTGGAATACCATGACAGCGATTAAGGCTTTTTGTAATACCATGGATGGTAGTTTCGGCAGAAATATTGTGTGCAGGGAAGGCAAATCTGTATTCAGAGTAAGTGTCTGTTACAGCAAGAACAAAACACTGCCCCTTCCATGATCAAAGCAGTTCAGTGTTATCAACCTGGCATGGTAGCTTGGCTTACTGTTCTCAGCAATGATGCCATATATCGAGACCTAGTGTTGGTCTCTGCTGCTGGCAGATTGGCACTCAGCACCAGCTGTAGCCAGATCAGCCTTGGTGAGTAGAAGTCCATGTTGCTGAGCCCACACGTAACCACCATCTCTGCTACCATGGCCACCTTGTTCATGAGCCCACTGGGTGATGACAGTAGATAGGATGACAGGTGGGAAAGAGACTGGCTGGTACCCACAGAACAGGTCATCCTATCTACTTGATTAATATGCTTCTCTGCTGAGGTCATCTTTTGGTGGGCATTGGCATAGTATGATACAAATACNACAGTATTCCTTATAGTCATATGCTGTACAGGGTTGTAGCCCAGGAGCAACAGACTAGATCGTCTAGCCTAGGTGTATAGTAGACTGTACCTAGGTGTGTGTAAGCACACTCTATGATGTTCATACAATGATGAAGTTGCTTAATGATGCATTTCTCAGACCAGAGCTCCATTGTTAAGTGATGCATGACTGTATGTACAGATGCTACTTGACTTATAATGAGGTTATGTTCCGATAGCACCATTATAAGTTGAAAATATCCTCAGATGAAAATGTCTGGCTGAATGGGAGCTGTGGCTTAACGCTACTGCCTAGCATTGTGAGAGAAGTACAGATTCTACTGTATGTGTATCACTTTTGCAGTGTTATGAAGTAAAAAAAACTGTAGATAGAATCATTGTAAGTCGAGGACTATGTGTGTGTATAAATATAAAATATTTATTATAAGGAATTGGCTCCTGTGATTATGGAGACTGGCAGGTCCAAACTCTGCTTGGTGGCCGGGCAGGGTGGAGACCCGGGAAAGTCAGTGTTCCCGTTTGAGTCTGGAGACCTTCTACTGTAGAAGCAGGAAGAGCCAGTGTTGCATATAAAGCCTGAAGACTGTGCTGAAGAATTCTTTCTTTCTCAAGAGAGGACAGTCTTTTGTTCTATTCAGGCCTTCAACTGATTGGATCACGCTCACTCACATTATGGAGGGCAATCTGCTTTACTCAAAGTCCACTGATTTAAATGTTCATCTCATCCAACAATGTCCCCACAGAAACACCCAGGATAGCGTTTGTTTGACCAAATATCTGGGTACCTCATGGCCCAGTCAAATTGACACATAAAATTAACTATCACAGGTCTACCCCTTTCAACTTAATACCCGTACACATCTCCTTAGGCCTTGCTTAATTTCCAAATAAAGTGACGACACAGTCATAAATCTGCCTAACATGATACAGCTATCCTGTGTACAAATATGCACTGACCTTTTCCCTAGAAGAGGGTGCAAAACCTTTGGATAATGTTTATTCTTCTGCTTGATATCATAATTTATATGCTATGATATCTAGTTAATATATCTTATGTTACATGTTAAGGGGAAAAGAGAGGGTAGATATAATTATAAGTCAGTTCTCCAGAGGAACAGAACTAATAGGCTATATGTATACATGATAGGGAGTTCATTAGGGAGAACTGGCACACACAATCACAAGGTTAAGTCCCACGATAGGCCGTCTTGCAAGCTGGGGAAGAAAGAAGCCAGTAGTAGTTCAGTCCAAGTCCAAAAGCCTCAAAAGCAGGGAAGCTGACTGCACAGCCTTCAGTCTGTGGCCGAAGGCCTGAGAGCCCCTGGCAACCCACTAGTTTAAGTCCAAGAGTCCAAAGACCAAAGAACCTGGAGCCTTGATGTCCAAAGGCAGGAGGAACAGAAGGAAGAATCCAGCACAGGAGAAAGATGAAAGTCAGAAGATTCAGCAAGTCAGCTTATGCCACCTAATTCAGCCTGCTTTTGTTCTAGCCATGCTGGCAGTCAATTGGATTGTGGTGCCCACTCACATTGAGGGTAGGTCTTCCCCTCTCAGTCCACTGACTCAAATGTCAGTCTTCTCTGGCAACACCCTCACAGACATACCCAGAAACAATACGTTACCTGCTATGTAGGCATCCTTCAATCCGATCAAGTTGACACCTGCTATTAACCGTCACAGTAGAGAACAAAGACTTGATTAGTACATATATTAATACATAGACACAAACATTTTTTAAACAACATAAGGAAATACTCATGACAACCATAGTCCCCATTTCTGTGTCCTAGCTGGTATTTGTAACTACCTCCTTCCATTACTCATTCTGTATGCCTTTGCCTTCAGCCAGCAGCTGAGATGTTTGTGTTTTTTTTACCTGGGAGGTGACCCAAGCCTTTATTCCTGAAGGGTCTGGGCCATTAGTAGTGCTGCCTGAATTGGGTTGTTGTAGTTTCCCATTGACTTTAATCACAAGGCATGGGAATACCAAGAGATATCCAAAGGAGGTTGCCTGTCTTTTAAGCATACTCTTCCTTACTTTTATTGTGCAGTAGCAGTCCAGGATCAGTCACCTGAGCCAACACTGTAACTCCCTTCTTTGCCTGGTGATTCAAAGTCATAAGGAGCCCAAAGTGGCCATGTGGCAGTCTTAACTTCCATTTCAGTGGAATCATTGTTGTGTCTCCTTGCTCTTGAAACTAAGACTTCTAAGCCAGCAGAGTATAAAGTTGTGGGAACAGGAAGCATACATTTTGCTAGTGGGCTACTAGGGTTAATAGTGAGTGGTGCCACTCACATTTCCACCCCTTGATTCCTGAATCCATTAACTCTGGCTGTGGGAGAAGTGGCACTATTTATTGGGTGCTGATCCAGAGCATGTACAACTTCTTGGAGAACCTTGCCCCAGCCCTGCAAGGAATTGGCATCCATCTGGTACTGTACCTGAGTCTTCCAGAGGCCATTCCATCAAGCCACCTGCTTCAGGATGGTGGAGAACATGGTAAGACCAGTGAATTCCATGAGTGTGGGCCTACTGCCACACTTCATTTGCTGTGCTGTGAAGTTAGCTCCTTGATCACAGGCAATGCTGTGTGGAATACCATGACAGCGATTAAGGCTTTTGTAATACCATGGATGGTAGTTTCGGCAGAAATATTGTGTGCAGGGAAGGCAAATCTGTATTCAGAGTAAGTGTCTGTTACAGCAAGAACAAAACACTGCCCCTTCCATGATCAAAGCAGTTCAGTGTTATCAACCTGGCATGGTAGCTTGGCTTACTGTTCTCAGCAATGATGCCATATATCGAGACCTAGTGTTGGTCTCTGCTGCTGGCAGATTGGCACTCAGCACCAGCTGTAGCCAGATCAGCCTTGGTGAGTAGAAGTCCATGTTGCTGAGCCCACACGTAACCACCATCTCTGCTACCATGGCCACCTTGTTCATGAGCCCACTGGGTGATGACAGTAGATAGGATGACAGGTGGGAAAGAGACTGGCTGGTACCCACAGAACAGGTCATCCTATCTACTTGATTAATATGCTTCTCTGCTGAGGTCATCTTTTGGTGGGCATTGGCATAGTATGATACAAATACCTGCAGTTTTTTTTTGCCTGTTTAGAGAGCTCTAGCCAAATACCTCTTCCTTACACTTTCTTGTCATTGATTTTCCAATCATGTTCCTTCTAAGTCCCTGACCATCCAACCAAACTATTGGTGATAGCCCACAAATTGATATGTAATCCGATGTCTGGTCATTTTTCCTTCAAGCAAAGTGAGGAATCGAGTGTATACCACTTTCATCTGATGGTGGAATGCTGCTGTGCATCCTTCACTTTATTGAGGGCAGTCTGCTTAAAGCCCAGTGATTTAAATATTGATCTCATCCAAAAAGCCTCACAGAAACACACAACACACACATAACTAAACATCTGGGTACCCTAGAACCAAAAAAAAATAAGTAGTACGTAGTATGTATGAGTATATTAATAAGATAGAAAATAAGACAGAATGTTAAAAATTGGTAATTATGAGCAAAGGGTTATTTTGAATAAGCAAAAAGATTATGAATATGAGAGTTGTCTATTATTTTGGCAACTTTGGATTTTAAATCATTTAAAAAATTAATTGACCACTTGGGAGGCTGAGGCAGGAGGATCTCTTGAGCCCAGGAGTTCAAGGCCAGCATGGACAATGTAGTAAGACCCCCATCGCTAAAGGAAAGAAAAAAAAATTGGTTTACCAGTGAGCACCGTAATTGTGTTTATAGGCACTAAATATCTGACTTTTATATGACAACATAATTGTGCCGATACCCTTGTCATAAAATTAGAAGCATTAATCGCTTAACTTGGTTTCAGGGGAATGAGCAGGAGGGACACCAGGGCTGCACACTGCTCTACTCTCTAGTGCCTCTAAATCCCTCCGCGGCACCCCGGACTTCTTTCTTCTAAATTCAGAATTGGGGTTGGAGGACAGTTGTGGTTGACTAAACAGTCAGAATGAGGTAAGAAAGGAAAGCTGAAGACTGGGACAAGACAAGGTGAATCTAGTTTCTTTGTCACCAGTTTTCATAGCTTTAGATTATATAGCTCACTGAGTTGACATTTTTTTAAAAAGTAGGATTATTCTTGAAAAATGAGTTGGCTGTAGTCCTATGAAAGTTTATTGCTGTAAGAACAAGTTATTACAAACTGTTATTTGATGTAAGGCTGCCACATTTATGTGCTAATAGAAACCAAATTGGCACTGTTAGCAGCATGTAGTCTAGAAAACAGAAAAAGGAAAAGGTGTTGATAAAGTACTTTCTCACAATAGAATTAAGTGTAGAAGTGACAGTGGAACTGCAGTGGGAAAATGAGGTTATGACTTAGAGGAACAAAGTGCTGCTATATTTTCTTACATCAAATTGAAATCTTATCCTTGGAAATAGTACTTTGGACTATAAGAAACTATCTTGTATGAAAAGTGTAATTCAAAATATCAATAAACAAAGTAAATTTGGTAGCACTTTGGAAGCTGGAATGTTTGCCTTGCTGTAATGGCTTAATTTTTTTTTTATTTTTTATTTTTCACAAGTTATCTAACTTTTACTTGCTAAAATACTCAAGCAAGACTTCTATTGTAAATGAAGGTATGCCTTAACTTGAGGATAAGGAACGCTGTGCTGAGTGTAGATAGAATGTATCTGTTCTTTACGTGTCTAGATTCGGGTTCCAGGCGTGATTGTCTCCAACCTGTCAAATAGTTAATGATTTATAAACTAACACTGAAGGAACTAGCTTTTGGAAATAAGTCTTAAAAACCTCTATGCAATCCTTTTGATTTACTCTATTGCTTTCTAAACCTTTTCTTCACATTTTGTGTGTATTAAGTTCTGACATACGACATGGTCAGGAAATGAAGTATTTGAATTAACCATTCTCTTCAGTAAAACTATATGTTTTATAATAATAGTAAATTTTCAAATAATTTGACTACAATAAATTACTGTCCATTGGCCATCTTCATTTGGAAATCCTGTAGATACTTCATATACTTTTAAAACATTTTATAAAGTTTATGGTCATCAAATACAAACTATAAAGCTGCATGTGAAATAGTAATGTGCTATTAAATCAACCTATTAAAGCGATTACATCAAAATTTGACATATTTAACAATAGTGCATTGATAAATTTTTTATAAAAATGAGGAATTTTTTTTAGAGGATGTAGTATAAGGTATATAAAAAATGTGTGCATTTAGAAAATAAGCCTTAGGAACTTTATATCGCTATTTAGAAATAAGCAGTTTTTCTAATAAGTAAGGGTTAACTTTGATGAGTAAATACATGCATGCAAAATTATAACCAAATAAACATTAAGAAAATCCTGATTGAGTCTGAAAATTTCTTTATAATAATCTTTTTTTCTTTTTTTTTTTGAGATGGAGTTTCTCTCAGTCGCCCAGGCTGGAGTGCAGTGGTGTGATCTTGGCTCACCGCAACCTCTGCCTCCCGGGTTCAAGCGATTCTCCTGCCTCAGCCTCCCATGTAGCTGGGACTACAGGCGTACGCCACCATGCCCAGCTAATTTTTATATTTTTAGTAGAGACCAGAGTTTCACTGTGTTGGCTAGGATGGTCTCGATCTCTTGACCTCATGATCCAACCGCCTTGGCTCCCAAAGTGCTGGGATTACAGGTGTGAACCACTGCGCCCGGCCCTGTGATACTCGTGTTTTAAAAATATGTTCAGGTTTTTTACTTTAAAGCTCTAATTTTTTTCTTTTGAGTTATAATTTGCATGCAATAAAGTTCACTCTTTTTGGCATATGGTTCTGTGAGTTTTAACAGATGCTAACAGTTCATGCAAAACATTTGGAAAGTTGATCTTATTTTATATAAAAAATGTGTGCATTTAGAAAAATAAGCCTTAGGAACTTTATATCGCTATTTAGAAATAAGCAGTTTTTCTAATAAGTAAGGGTTAACTTTGATGAGTAAATACATGCATGCAAAATTATAACCAAATAAACATTAAGAAAATCCTGATTGAGTCTGAAAATTTCTTTATAATAATCTTTTTTTCTTTTTTTCTTTTTTTTTTTTTTTTTTTGAGATGGAGTTTCTCTCAGTCGCCCAGGCTGGAGTGCAGTGGTGTGATCTTGGCTCACCGCAACCTCTGCCTCCCGGGTTCAAGCGATTCTCCTGCCTCAGCCTCCCATGTAGCTGGGACTACAGGCGTACGCCACCATGCCCAGCTAATTTTATATTTTAGTAGAGACCAGAGTTTCACTGTGTTGGCTAGGATGGTCTCGATCTCTTGACCTCATGATCCAACCGCCTTGGCTCCCAAAGTGCTGGGATTACAGGTGTGAACCACTGCGCCCGGCCCTGTGATACTCGTGTTTTAAAATATGTTCAGGTTTTTTACTTTAAAGCTCTAATTTTTTTCTTTTGAGTTATAATTTGCATGCAATAAAGTTCACTCTTTTTGGCATATGGTTCTGTGAGTTTTAACAGATGCTAACAGTTCATGCAAAACATTTGGAAAGTTGATCTTATTTTTTATCCCTAGTACCTTATGACATCATGGTCACCAGGATTATCATTGTGAACTTTAATGATTGCACTGCAACTATTCAAAACAGATTAATTTTAATACTTTCCAGTGTTTTCTCTTTGTGCTGAGTAGAATTAGTGAATACATGTTAAGGAATTTGGTTTTTCCTCCCTTTCCCTACCTTCAGTGGCTTAGTATAGCCTTTATGAATTTTGGCCTTGACTGTTGTTTCAACCTGTGCATTGGCTTTGCTGTTTTCCATCTCAATTCCTTTCTAGTTTGTTTTCCACGCTGCTGCTGCTGGTCTTTCTAAGATGCAGAACTGATAATCTTCTGCTTAAAATCTTTTATTACCTCTCCTTTGCCTTCTTTAGAAGGGAAGAAATAAAATACTACTTTTTCATATCAAACACAGACTCTTTCATGAGCTGGCTCCTGCCTGGTGTCTTGCAGTGCCTTTTTTCCTTTTCCTTCCCATGCATCTGCCTGTCTGCACTAATTGCAGATTCTCAGACATGCCATGTTCTCTGTTGTTTTGGTGATTTTCTGTATGCTTTTCCTTCCTACTCACAGCTTTTTTTTCTACCCTGCTGTTCCTTAGCTGCCTGACTTCTCCAAACCTTCAGATGGGCTGAGATGCTCTCTTATGCTCTTCTGGTGCTGTTTACCTCATTTCTCTTTAATAGTGCTTGTTCCTTAGACTTGGTCACCTGCCTATGTGTCCCCTCTGGACCCTGAGCTGCTTGGGGTCAGGGAGTGTGTCTATTCCAGTCGTGTCAGTGCTTTGCACAATGTTGGATATAAGCATTCAAGATGTTTGTTCAATTAATATATTATGGCTTACATGTGGAGTCTGGTGACTACATGAAACCTATGAAATAGGGAAGGAGAAGCAAAATGTCTGATAGCATCAGTGGACGCCAGAATTCCTTATATGAAGGGAGGTACACTGGGGGCGTTGCCTTGACATCAAGCTCTCTTGAGAGTAGGGAGTCCTGTGAGGATGGATGTTCACAGGGTCTGAGAGATCAGAAGAAGTAGAGCAAACAAGGGGATGGAATTGCTGGTCTTATTCCTGATAAGGAAGAGGAGAGAAAAAACAAAAGTCAGAAAAGTGGTGTAAGGTCGGGAATAGGTGAGATAAAGATCCCCTTCCCCATAGTTGGATCATGGAAAGACAGATTGAGAAGGTTCCTTCCTCCAGCTCCTTTTGAGGGGGTTGTTTTAATTGTTGCCTGGTGTACCACTCTTCTGCCTAGCTTCAGAAATCTTCACTGAAGTCGGGTATGCTAAGGAATGCTTTTTGAACATGTTTGGTTTTTGTTTATCTTGTGTAGAAGTTTGTGAGCTGTGTCCTCACTGAATTATTGCAGTACACAAAAGCGATGGTGACCAAGTAGCTCTAAGAGTTCTGAGAAGGTCAGCTCTCCCAGTAATTGAGGGAAACCCTGGCAGACAGGGGAGGCTTTGGACTTGCACAGGCCTTGGGACTGCAGATTTGAGAATTGAGTGTAGATTATAAGGGGCTGGTAAGACCAGCGTAACAACTAGAGTATACATACAACAGGAAAAGACTGGAATTGGACATATAAAAATGAGAACAGCTAGTATTCGGGAGATGGGATTACCATATATAGTTGTTTTTTTCCCTCTGGAGACTTTCTTTGTCATAGTTCATAATATAGGAACAGTTTTTTTTGTTTGTTTTTGAGACAGTTTCGCTCTTGTTGCCCAGGCTGGAGTGCAATGGCGTGATCTTGGCTCACAGCAACCTCCGTCTCCCAGGTTCAAGCCATTCTGCTGCCTCAGCCTCCAGAGTAGATGCAGTTACAGGCATGCACCACCACACCCAGCTAATTTTGTATTTTTAGTAGAGACAGGGTTTCTCCATGTTGGTCAGGCCGGTCTCGAACTCCGGACCTCAGGTGATGTGTCCATCTCGGCCTCCCAAAGTGCTGGGATTACAGGCGTGAGCCACTGCGCCTGGCGGAACAGTTTTAAAAAGACGAAAATACGTGCAATACAATGTCATGATCTTATTCATACCAGAACTTGAAAATTAGAAGTTAGTATTGAGATTTCATTAACACCAAAAGTGTTGGAAAGGAGAAAGTGAAACTTTTTATTGAGGAATAGGGAATAAGGGCTAGGACTGAAACTCCTTTCTTTGCCAAAAGTAGGAACTTTCTTATTAACATGTTAGGCTTTGTTTCCTTCTTTTTTTGTTTTAATTGATGAACTAATGTCTCAAAGGAAAAAAAAATCTGTCCAATAACTGAAAATTGGACAAGATTTTGAACAAAATTTAAGTTTTGGAAATTGGTGTTCTGTAGATCATTTATAATAAATTGTGGCTTCAGTTTAGCTACAACAAACTATACATTTCTGTCCTTTCTGTTGTATTCACAACTAAATCTCACAATGTTGCTTTTTTATAATTGTTCTCCCTTTTTCTGATATAAAAAAATTAGAAAATAATTGAGTAGGTCATGGTTTACTTACTGCAGTGTTATGTACATATTGCTGTTAATTAAAAGTGCCTTGATAGTGGCAAATAGGATTCATTCAACACTGGATCATTATGCTATCCGTGTTTTCATGTCTTGATTTCATGCTTACAACTATAGTTATAAGCAAAGGACGGAAGGACTCAAATGATACCTTTCCATGGTGAGAATGGAATTAGGAAAAAGGAATTGCTCAAGTGGTCTAATAGCTAAAGATGGTAAGGCTTGAGAGCATGATGCAGCCATTTCTATGATAGGGAACCTGATGTTTGAATCGACAGGTTAGATTGTCTCATGGATACTGCTAGAAACACACTGCCCAATTTGGAATTTTGTTTTTTAGTTTTTTGTTTTTGTTTTGTTTTGTTTTGTTTTTTTGAGACAGAGTCTCACTCTGTCTTCAGGCTGGAGTGCAGTGGCGCGATCTCAGCTCAGTGCAGCCTCCACCTCCCAGGTTCAAGCGATTCTCCTGCCTCAGCCTCCTGAGTAGCTGGAACTACAGGCACATGCCACCACGCTAGGCTATTTTTTTGTATTTTTAGTAGAGACGGGGTTTCACCATGTTGGCCAGGATGGTCTCGATCTCTTGACCTCGTGATCCGCCCGCCTCGGCCTCCCAGAGTGCTCGGATTGCAGGCGTGAGCCACCGCGCCCGGCCTGTGTTTTAGTTTCTGTTTTGTCCAGTCTATCTTTTGTTGTCCATTCTTTTATGCATTTTTGTTCTTTTGATTAGGAAAGTTCAAGTTCTTCCAATCTGCATACAGTGATGTGTATTTCGTAAGGTGACTTTGCATAGATCTCATTTCATCCTCTGAGGTGTGTTTTTAGCCAAGCTGACTGCTGAGGCGTTCTACTGTTGCTCCAGGGTACTGCTTCTCTGGTGCTTCCTTAAGAGACCATTTGTGTTGGTAAGAAAGCCTATGGTTTGTTTTTTTCCTGCCCTTGACACCTTAACATATCCTTCTCTCTATTTTTGAATTCTTAAATCCCTTCTGTCCTGGATCCCATCGTTTATCACTGCCTGAAGAACCTGCTCCCTTAGGAACCACCCCTCCCATCTCTACTTTTTCTAGCCTTTCCCACATTCCCTTTTTCCATGGGTTTTCTCTGTCATCTGCCTTAAGTTGGAAAAAAGTTTCATATGATTCTTTCCCATTTCCCCTGTATTCCTTTTCATTACACCCTAATTCCTTGAACAGAATTGTTATTGTTTTGTTTTTCCATCCACACCCTTATAATGCAACCTTCCTGTGTAAATTTTAGGCTCAAGCTTTTCTATTCATGTACTTTTAGGCTGAGGCTTGGATTTTTATTGTGGGCTATGTTATTGTGTTACAATGTTATTGAACAATTTGATGATCCAGGATATTATGACTCTATGAAATCTCCTTGTAAAACCCATGGTTCTTGGGGCTAGCTTGTTTTTATTCTGGGAAAAATTTTCTAGCTCCCCAGCTTACGGCCTGAATGGTTAGAGTCCAGCCAATGCTGTTTGACTTTATAGTTCAAAGGGGGTCATTTCTGTGGTCACTATCCTATTTAACAGTCATGTCATGGTATGTCAAGGTAGGCCATCATACAAATAATCCACATTCTGTTTTGACTGTATTATTTTTAAAAATAACACCTCCTCCTTTTAAACTTTAAAAAATTTAGTAAAGTTTAGTAAACTTTAAAAAATTCAGTAAAAAATGTAGTGAAAATTCACTTCCTTCATTATGCTTTTGAAATCTGGCTTTTTTTCTCATTCTTCCCCTATTAATCGTTCTTAAAAAAAAAATCACTGTTGACCTAACCAAATTAGAGTGTCTCAGTCTTCATGCACTTCTACCTTCTTGCTGCATTTGACTGCATTGATAGTTCTTTTTTGATGTTCTTGCTTTGAATTTCATACATGGTTAGTTGAACCACTTCTCTGGTTCTTTTTCTTCTTGCTTCGTAACTCTAGATAATCATCAAGACTTGCCTTTCCTTTCGTGTGGTCTCTTGAAGGGTGTTCGTCTTAAAGCTTTAGCCATTGCCTTTCTCCTAGTAACTGTGCATGGTGTCTCTGGAGAACTTTAGTTCCTTGTCTAGAGCTGCCTACATGACAGCTCTTTTGGGATTTTTCTGCCATTACTTCAAAATCGATGTTGAAACCAAAAAACTTCCCCTTTTGACTTCCTTATTCTGTTGGTAACACTACCATTCACCAGACTTGCATTTCTTATGCTTTAGATATAGAGCTGTCTTAGTCTGTTCAGGCTACAATGATAAAATATCTTAAGACAGGGCCAGGTATCATGCCTGTAATTCCAACACTTTGGGAAGCCAAGGAGGGAGGGTTGCATGAGCTAGGAGTTTGAGACCAGCTTGGGCAACATAGTGAGACCCCGTCCCTATTAAAAGAAAAAGCCCAGCAACCTTGGATTAGGTAATTTATAAACAACAGAAATGTATTTTTCACAGTTCTAGGCACCAGGAGGCTCAGTGTCTGGTGAGGGCTCTCTGCTTCATGGATGGTGCTTTCTAGCTGTGTCCCCACATTGTGGAAGGGGCAGCAGGCTCGCTCTAGCCTCTTTTATAAGAGCAGTAATCTCATCCATGAGGGCTCTGCCCTAGTGACCTAATCACTTTCCAGTGGCCCCACTTCTTAATGTCAACACACTGGGGATTAGATTTCAACATACAATTTTGAAGAGAAACATTCAGACCACAGCAGGGGTCAATAGGGAAAAAAATGGAACAGAAATTGAATTAATTTATCTTTGAAAGGGAGGACCCTGTCCTATGCCTTTTGTAGTTTCAGCACCCAAGACAGGTATTCAATGGATGTTTCTTAAACTGAGCATTACATTGATTCTTGGGTTCACTCTTTCCTCTAGTTTTTACTCAGACCAGACCCTCATTAGTACACATCTTTTTTACTGCAATACTTCATCATTTTTTAGCAATCATTTTTCCTTGCTTCTGTGCACATTGTACACTACTGTCAGGAGTATTTTTCTAAAGCATTACTTTTATCAAGTCAAGAGCCATTATTATGGATTCAATTAAAACTAGTTAGTCTGGCCTTCCAGATTTTGAGCCTATTTTATGTTATGTTTTTCCCACATAAATCATTTGTGGCTAGTTAGAACAGTCCTTCTATTATTCTTTCCTAGGAACATAGTTATTTCTGCTTATACGTTTGCCCCAGCTGTTCTTCCAGTCCAGAATTCCCCAGCCATCCTCTCATTTTTTTGCCAGTACAAATCCTGTACTTCTTAGCTAAAGACCTAACACATAGCCCAGAACATTGGCCTTTAGTAGGCACTCTTGAATATTGAGTAAATGGGGACCTGTATTCTCAATGAGCTTTTCTAACCAGCTTCACATGATGATATTCTCCTTCATGTCCACAGACTCCACAGGCCTGTTTATTAACTTACATTTCTCATATCTTATTTCAAGTTTAATAAATGATTAATTCATTGAATAAAATCTGGCATATGAGTGCCTTAGTCACGTACTGAGAAACGTATTTAAAATGGCTTCAAAAGCATTGTTCTCTTTATTTCTACCTTAATTGTAAAAGTGCTTTTAAATTAAGCCTTTAACATAAGTGAATCATTGGATCTAATCAAATGATTTCAGCACATGCTCTGTGCAATTACATTTGTGCCGCTTAGCTGAAACTATGGCAACAGAGTGAAAATGCATTTTACTGATCATTTTCCTCCATAGGAGTGGGAAGTTCCAAGTCAAACATCTCACAACTTTAAAAAGTTATTATACAAATTATACTTACAGTAGAATTGCTTAGAAAGTTCAGAAACCGTTTATCAGTCATAGGTTTGTGGTGGAAATCCTGGAAGACCATGCCAAGGGTTAACAATAGTTACCTTTGAGTGTTGGGATTATGGGAGATTTTCAAGGTCTGCTTTAGGCCTATTTTTTCAAAAAACAGTGAACCTGGATAATTTTATAAAGAAAACAACAACAAAATTATTTAAATCTGAAGGAAACGACCATTTTCCTTTTATCCTTAAGTTTACTGTTTTTAAAATTACATCAGTCACCACCTCATATCTACTAGGATGGCTACTACCAAAAAAAAAAAAAAAAAAAAAAAAACCCAGAAAATAGTAAGTATTGGACAGAATGTGGATAAATTGGAACCCTTTTTGCACTGTTGATGGGAATGTGAAAAGGTACATATGAAGGGATTTCACAAAATTCATGGAAAATTGGTTAAAATTCCTTTGTGAGAGCATTAAAACTATTTACACCTCTTTTCCCTAGATGATTAAACTTAAGGCATTAATGTAAAAAAATTCTGAGAGCTTTTGAAGGGAGCATGGTTTAAGCTGATTCACAACAGAGATATGCCTGAAATAGACCTTGAAAAGATTTAAAATGTTTATTGATTTAGTCTGAATTTACTAATATTTAACAACTCATGTGGTCATCAGAATTGACACCAGAAATAAATAACTTATGATATGGTCATACTGCTGTGTACCAGTTGATTAGCTCTATTCTAAGTTTTTAGTTTGTTGATACTCTTTGTTGTTTTGTATATTTGCGAAAAGTTTTCATAAGGCATTCTTTCTATGGGAAGGAGTTCATCTTTTTCTAAGTTAGGATTTAGAGGCTGAAGGTGAGGTTTTCTATGCTGTTATAGTCAGACATCCACAAATTCCCAAACCCTGCTCTCCCAGGCCCCTCTTTTCCCTCAGGAGTCATGAGTGATCCATCTGCAAGGCACAAATAGCTGGTGGGAATCAGAGTACAAGTTTAATGAGAGTTGTGCAAACGTCCAACACACCAATGTGAAAAACTCTTCTGTAGAAGCTGCACTGGTGCAGGTAGTTTAGGTTTAAGGCCTAAGTGAGGTGTCCTACTTTCCTTCCAACTAACTCCATCTAATTATAATCTTGAGACCAGCATGTTCAGGTATGTGACTTAGAAGGTTAGAATGGGCCGGGTGTGGTGGCTCATGCCCATAATGCCAGCACTTTGGGAGGCTGAGGTGGGCGGATCACCTGAGATCAGGAGTTTGAGACCAACCTGGTCAACATGGTGAAACCCTGTTTCTACTTAAAAAAAAAAAAAAAAAAAATAGCTGGGTGTGGTGGCACTCGCCTGTAGTCCCAGCTACTCGGGAGGCTGAGGCAAGAGAATTGCTTGAACCCAGGAGGCAGAGGTTGCAGTGAGCCAAGACTGCACACCACTGCACTCCAGCCTGGGCAACACAGTGAGACTCCGTCTCAAAAAAAAAAAAAAAAAAAAAAAAAGGTTAGAATGGAGAAGAAACACCAGGTGTCTTAGATTCAGGTTTCTTTAACAAAGATACCATGTACTAGCTGGTTTAAACAACAAACATTTATTTTTCACAGTTCTGGAGGCTGGGAATTCCAAGATTAAGGTGCTAGCAGCTCCAGTGAATGGTGAGGGCCCACTTCCTGGTTTGCAGATGGCAGTCTTCTTGTGTCCTTGCCTGGGGAAAGCAGAGAGAGAGGAAGCATGGTCTTTCCTGTCTCTTCTTACAGGGCACTAATCCTATCATGAGAGTTTCACCCTAATGACCTGATTACCTCCCAAAGGCTCCATCTCTAAATACCATCACATTGGAGATTAGGATTTTAACGTATGAATTTTGGAGGATACAAACATTCAGATCATAGCACTAGGTCCCAGGAGAACCCCCGAATCTGCTTAACTAACTACTATGTATGTTGAAGGGAGAAGTGCAAGAGAATGGCCAATCTGTCAGGCCATGGAAGAAATGTGAGGTAAAAAACCAAAGAGAACTTGTGTGGAGGCTGATCTTTTAACATAGTGAGTCTACCTATTAATTGTGCCCATTTGGAGTTTTGACTCTTGAGTAAATGAATTAATCACATTTCTTACCTTTGGGGAGAACTAGAAAGGGGGTTGGGCAAAGACATGCCTGGCATAGGAAAAGGAGCAAACGTCCTTTTTTCCTACAACTAGACTAAAGTACCATCTCCTTTTGAGTGTGAAGAAAGACAGTGTACAATTCCAGCAGGTCTGTTTCTGGTACAGCCTGGTCCTAGGCATGCAGGTAGCTTCACATCATCTGAGGTGCATATTTTGGACTTTACTAAAGCATGTGAATGACTCACACACGCAAATTTCTGCAATTGGTTAATGTTTTATTTCACCTTTAGGGTGAAATAAATGTGTAAATATTGTAAGTCTTGTTCTAATATTGTTAATATTATTGTAGAGAAGTTTGAGCTCTTGTTCTTGGGTTAACAATTAAGAGAAATTTAATTTATTTTTAGACTTTCATGCACAAAAGCTTTAATCACAATGACAAAATAATAGCGTAGGAATGAAAACTATTTAGACACCTAGACTCACATGCTCGAATGTGTTTTTTGTTGCTTAGGATTCTATATAGTAATATTTACCATTTCCTCTTACGTGTTTTGTCATTAACATAGTGACAAAAATCTTTATAATGGACAAATATTCCCCCATGCCTAAATATGATAGAGCTTACTACTGATTTGCTGTCATATGTGTGTTTATTTACTTTGCTTAATAGATGTAATGGAAAAGACTCAGAGTCAGGAAGAGGGGCAAAAAAAAATAAAGAATCATATGGTTACTAAGTTCAAGAGCTCTGAGATGTGCCTATATCATAGCACCTTTTAAATTTTTATTTTACTCTTTTAGATTAATTTATGAGGGGAGTAAATGAAGTAAAGGCTAAGTACAGCACACACTGTGAAGATTCTGGTGGAAAAATAGTAGACTGTCAAAAACCTGGATGAAACTCAAAGACTGTAGGCTAAGTAAATGAAGTTGAAAGTCAAGAAACTATGTATTGTATGATTTAATTTATATGAAATTCTAGAAAAGCTAAAACTATAATGACTGGAATTAGATTATTAGTTACCCGGGCAGTAATTGGCTTCAAAAGGACATCCAGAAACTTTTCAGGGTAATGGAACAGAAATTTTCAGGGTGATGGAACTGTTTTCTATCATACTTGTGGTGGTGGCTCCATAACTATGTATAATTACCAAAATTCATCAAACTGTTCATTTAAATAAGTGAATTTTATTATATGTAAGTTGTACCTTAGTAAAACTTAGAAATATGTTAACTGTAGATTTTTGGTGCTCAAACATCTTTAATTTTTCCTTTGAGCAAACACAAGAACCAAAGGAATGTTACAGTCTTAGACAATAGCTTTGAGGGCTGTTGTAAGAATTAAGATTTCTGTATCCTACCCTATCGTAGTTTCAACTGCATGGTTCCCAGGTAAGATTAAGAAAGTGAAGACAAAATAGAGGAGTACATGATAGCAAGCTTGATCTTTGGTTCTGTACCCCAAACTGAAACGTTGACCTTGGTGAGCTGGGCTGGATCACATGGACCTGCTTAAGGACTTACTTGTTCCTTTGCCCTATGCAGATACCCTTTAAGATTGTTTACTGGAATCTTGCCATTCTTAAGCAAGGAAATTCCAAGAAATCTAAACTCTAGCAGAAACTTGAGGTGGAAGAGAGTGGTTTTTCTTCATAAGCCTAGGGCTAAGCTCTTTTCAGGACCAGCATTCTTGAGTTTTTCTAAGACCTAGGACTTGAGTTATGGGAGAAAGAAGAACCTCTCCCAAGCTCTGCCTTACCTACCAGCCACCTGGGAATAGTATTGGTGGAAAAGCAATAAAAAGAGTAAACGAAACTCTCAGCTGCCAAAGTAATGAGAGGAGGAGCCAAAGAGAACATACCTTGAGCTGCTTCTCATCACCTGGAAACCTTCAACCCTGAGTATAGAAGGCACTGATGCCCTTCATCTTGAGCCCTGGGGATAGGAGATTGGAGAAGCCTTGAGTTCCTGTAGCAGGCAAAGTGTTAATTTATGTCAGAAACAAAATAATAGAGGTAGTAAATAATGAACAAAAACAGCCTTTCACAAATGATCTGAACAATCTTTGTGACTGACTAGGGTTTCCTGGGTAGTATACATTGTAAAAGAAAGGGTAATTAATTTATAACCTTTTAAAATTTCCTATGAAAGTTAATTCTGTGTATCAAAAAATAATTCCTTATCTTCTTAGTGTAGCAGCAAATATAGATAAGTAATACATAAATATAAAGCAAATATAGATATAATCTAGTATATGAACAATGCTTTTGGAAAGCTGGGCTTGTACATATCTCAGTAAATAAAAAAGGAATCCTAATAGTAAGAACTAGGAGTAATTATTTTTAACACATGACTCTTTAATAATAATGTCTTAAGCTTTTTTTACATAATAAAATAATATAATTTAACATTAGAAGAGAGCCAAATCGTTATTTCAAAAGTATGTCTCTTTTGAGTTTGGCTTTTTATAAAATCTGCTTGACATATTAGAGAAAGATAAGCCATTGTGTGTTTATTTTAAAATACTACGTATGTTTTTGGTATTCATTTTAGATCTATATTGATGTCAATGTGAACTCTAGGCTGGGCCATGTACATTGACTTGTTCTTACTATAAAAGTATACATTGGCAGTAAAACTCTTAAAAATGGAAAATAGAATGGTGGCTCCCAGGTCTGAGAGAAGAGGGAAGAGGGCAGTTGTTGTTCAATGGATATAGTTTATTTTGCAGAATGATAAGGTTCTAAAGATCTGTTGCATAACAACGTACATATGGTTAACAATACTGTATACTTAAAAATGGTTAAGATGGTAAATTTTATGTTATGTATTTTCAACCACAATTTTTAAAAATTTTAAATGATGAGTTTAATTAAACTTTGGAAAGACACTGAAATTATTTATGCCCTGAAGCTTTTAATTCCAAAGTTCTTAGTTGAGTTTTATTTTCTTAAAGTTGTAGTCCCAAAGCATTAATTTATTTACAAACCCTTACAATACTGCTTATTGGCACACAGCAAGCATTATATAAATTTAACTCATTTAATCCTCATTAAATTCTATGTGGTAGGTATTATTTTGTTTTCTGTCATTTTATAATGGCCATTTTCTAATATACAGAGAATTTGAAAGAATTGTATGTTGAATACCCTTATACTCACTACCTAAATTCTGCAAGTAGTATTTTGTTGTATTTGCTTTTGACATACGTGTTCATAGCTATATTTATTTATAAATTTATCTTATTTTAAAAAATACGTTTCAAAGTAAATCGCGGATACCAGCATGCTTTGAGGATAAGTAGTTTTATGCCCATTTACATTACTGGGAACTGAGACATAGACAAGTAATTTGTCAAGGTCACACAGCTTTTAAATGGCATAACTAGGATTTGGATCAAGCCTTTCTTAACCACTTCTGCAGAGTACTAGTTCACATAATATTAATAGATACTACCTTAAAAATAATTTTGTGGTTAAATAAATCGACAAATGTATCTTAGTCTTGATGATCTACATGCATATTTTCATAATACAGGATCTGTAAGGTTCAGCAGTAAAGAAATCATTTAACTTTGTTGAAGCCCACCATTTCCACATTTATTCTACCAGAGCACTCTGATCCCCACCTCTCCCCCAAACAGAACACCTATTATAAGATAGGACTAGAATTCAATGGAATATGTTATGGAAAATGCTAATTTATAAGATATCCTAATTTTATTTGTTCAAGACAGAATACATTTTGAAGAGTTTATATTTTAAACATAGTCCTAAAATTTTAGAGCTGACAGGGATCCTAGAGTTCATTGAGACTAACACTTTCATTTCAGAGATGTAGTAATGGAGACATAGAGTATTCAAGTGACGAATGCATACTATATCATGTCCAGGTATTTAGTGGCAGAAGTGGAACTAGAACCTACCCTAGAACCTGGGGATGGCATTTAATTTAATTGATACTTAGTAAATGTTTGTTGAATAAATTAGTACATCTTCTCAATCCATCCAGTTTTTCCCCCACTATGTATCTATCTACATATTAGAATTTTCATTTATTTTTGGAGTATATTGGTCAGTAGAGAGTCTAATAAACACTTTAATTTATGTTAATCTTTGGTACAAATGATATATATAGTTCCTAAATTCCAAAAAAAGTTTTATTGTAATGTATAACATACAGAAATTTATGTAAAATATGCTATACCATTTAACAAATAATTATAAAGCAACCCCTGGTTAATCACTCAAGTCAAGAAATAGAGCATTGCTGGTACCTGAGAAGCCCCCAGGAGCCTCCTTCTATTGCTGACCCTCTTAATTTTTTTTTCTCTCTCTTTTTTTCTTTTAGCTAATTTGACAGGCCATGCAGAGAAGGTGGGGATAGAAAATTTTGAGCTCCTGAAGGTCCTAGGAACTGGAGGTAAGTCTTAAGTTAATTTTTAAGGAAAAAAAAAAGTACTTATTATATCTATGATGAAGGATTGATATCCCCAGTATAGAAATTAAAATTTAAAAAGCATGAGGAATCCATTAGGAGAACTGTCAAAGAACATGAACAGACTATTCATAGAAGCACAAAAGGCAAAAAATTAAAAGAATTGGCAAAGATTTAGGGAAACCAATCCCTTTTACTATGCTGTTGGGAATGTAAATTAGTTCAGCTTTACACAGGACACAATATTTTATTTTATTTTATTTATTTATTTATTTTGAGATGGAGTCTAGCTTTGTTGCCCAGGCCAGAGTGCGGTGGCATGATCTCGGCTCACTGCAACCTCTGCTTCCTTGATTCAAGCGATTCTCCTGCCTCAGCCTCCTGAGTAGCTGGGATTACAGGCGCCTGCTACCACGCCCGGCTAATTTTGTATTTTTAGTAGAGATGGGGTTTCACCATGTTGGCCAGACTGATCTCGAACTCCTGAGCTCAGGTAATCGCCCTCTTCGGCCTCCCAAAGTGCTGGGATAATAGGCGTGAGCCACTGCGCCCATCCAGGACACAATATTTTTATTTATTTATTTATTTATTTATTTATTTATTTATTTATT
>NW_016827519.1:2085760-2095627 GCF_001698545.2 Rhinopithecus bieti
ATTTATTTATTTATTTATTTATTTATTTATTTATTTTTTTTTTTGGGGACACAATATTTTTAAAAATCACTATCATTGATAGAGTGCTTGTTAGATGCCAAGTACTCTGTGGAGGGCTTTGTATTGATTGTCTTATTCAATCTTCATTCAACTCTATTGATATTCAATGCACATAATTTGTAATAATGAAAAACCTAAGACTGTTTAGAAACCCAACAATAGGGCTTTGGTTGAATGGAACATGGGTCTATATGTTCTATAATGTATATAATGGATTAACATGACCTACTTTTATTAATACTTTGGAAGGCTCTCCAAAATAAGTTTTAAAAAATCTACAGAAGAGAATGTATAATATACAAAACATTATATGAATAAATATAAATATCTACATGTATATATGGATATGGAAAATATCTGCATGTATATATGTATGCAGAAAAATCTCTAGGTGCCTGGGTGTGGTGGCATATGCCACCACAGCACTTTGGGAGGCACTTTGGGAGGCCAAGATGGGAAGATCCTGTGAGGCCAGGAGTTCAAGACCAGCCTGAGAAACATAGTGAGACCTCATCTCTACAAAAAATAAAGAAAAGAAAAATCTCTGGGATATACATGGTTATATACACTAAAATCTTAGTAGTAGTGGGATTTTACATGATCTTGGTTTTGCGATTTGAACTTTCCTTTGCCTTCTGGATTTTTGCTACCACTGCTGCTCTTGCTGCTCAGGAATCAGGGCTGACTTAAGGAGGATGTGACCTATGCAGTTGTAAAGATCCCTGCACGTACAAGAGCCCCACGTTTGGTGTAATGCTCTGCTGTCACTGTTCTGAAATTATTAGTAATTCATGAACAAGGCACCCGCATTTTCAATTTTATGCTAGGCCTTGCCAGTTACGCAGCTTCTTGTCATGTGTATGTTTCCTATTCAGTTCTCTCCCTGGACTGTGTTGCTCTGCAGTCACTGCTGCTATGAGAACTGGCTTCTGTCATTTTTCTCCCATCAGGTCAAGGTACAAAGGAGGCCTTTAACTCTTCCCCCCTCCCCCCGCCCCCCATTCTCAGCAGGCCTAGAATCTCTTTTCCTGGAAGACCAGGGAGAGCCTCAGAGGACAGACTATTTTTCTTCTCCACTACAGTTTAGCTTCACACTCTCAGGGACCTCAGAGTTCTAGCCCCTGACAGGATGGATTACACCTGTCCATATAACGGTATCTGCCCATCCCTTCCAAAATGCCAAGCATTATGGCAAGAGAAAAAGCCTTTCTTTTGAGGCTTCCATAATCAATACCAGCCACTTCTCTAGCCTCACATCTGTTTTTTGTTTTGTTTTGTTTTGCTTGTTGAGACGAAGTCTAGCTCTGTCACCCAGGCTGGAGTGCAGTGGCTCTATCTTGACTGGCTGCAACTTCTGCCTCCTGGGTTCAAGCGATTCTTCTGCCTCAGCCTCCTGAGTAACTGGGATTACAGGCATGCGCCACCATGCCTGGCTAATTTGTTGTATTTTTAGTAGAGACGGGGTTTCACCATGTTGACCAGGCTGGTCTCAAACTCCTGACCTCGTGATCTGCCTGCCTCAGCCTCCCAAAGTGCTGGGATTACAGGTGTCAGCCACCGCACCCAGCCTGCCTCACATCTGTTTGAGTTCACTTATGGAAGCTGTCTTTAGATCATTTAGTAATGAGCCTTCATCTATGGCCCTGCTGTATAAGGTCTTTATAACCTCCCTGAGTAGTTTAGCATGCCATGTAGGCCCAATTTTTACAGCTACCAGTGAGTAAGCACAATGAATAGTCTATTCCCATCAACTAAGCGTGTTATTGTCGGAAATGTAGTGTAACTGTCAACTTGGAGATGTTATTGTACATTTCCACCTTCAGGTAATTTGTTCATATATATTTTTTAAAAACCCAAGCTCTACCCCACTTGCATTCCTAAGAAATCGTGCTTTCAAAATATCAAAATAATATCCTTTATTTCTACCTTTGTTTCCTGTTTCAAAGGCAATATCTACTCAAAGGGGAAAGAGGGTCACAGTTCTGTGGTGACTCATTTCCCTTAAAAATAGTGCTTGTGACATCTGGTCAAAAGTTTTTAAGGTTGATATATGTTATAGGTTTTTTTTTTTTTTTTTTTTTTTTGAGGAGTCTTGCTCTGTCGCCCAGGCTGGAGTGCAGTGGCGCGATCTCAGCTCACTGCAAGCTCCACCTCCCAGGTTCACGCCGTTCTCCTGGGTCAGCCTCCGGAGTAGCTGGGACTACAGGCGCCCGCCACCACGCCCGGCTAATTTTTTGTATTTTTTTAGTAGAGACGGGGTTTCACCGTGTTAGCCAGGATGGTCTCGATCTCCTGACCTCGTGATCCGCCCGTCTCGGCCTCCCAAAGTGCTGGGATTACAGGCTTGAGCCACCGCGCGCGGCCTAGATTGTTTTTATAATATCTTTTATCTGCATGTTTTTATCTGTTTTATCTGTATGTGGCTTTTTTTCTTAGTAACAACTTTATTGCGATATAACTCATGTACCATATTGTTCCATCATTTAAAGTGTGCAATTCAGTGGTTTTAGTATATTCACAAAGTTGTGCAGCTATCACCACAGTCAATTTTATATCATTTTCCTTACCTCAGAAAGAAACCCTGAACCCTTTAACTGTTAATGCCCAAGCAAGCTCACCATCCTCCCCAGTCCTAAACAACCAGTAACTGAATTTTCGTATCTATATATTTGCCTCTTTTGGACATTTCATATAAAGGTAAACATACAAATGTGTAGTCCCTGGTGACCAACTTCTTTCACTTAGCATAATGTTTTCTAGGTTCTTTCATGTTGTAGTACACATCAGTACTTCATACCTTTTTTTTTTTTTTTTTTTTAAACGGAGTCTCACTGTGCCGTCCAGGCCGCAGTGCGGTGGCCCGATCTCACTGCAACCTCCACCTCCCTGTTCAAGTAATTCCGCTGCCTCAGCCTCCGGAGTAGCTGAGATTACAGACACACGCCACCATGCTCGCCTAATTTTTTTGTATTTTTAGTAGAGATGGGGTTTCACCATGTTTGCCAGATTGGTCTCGAACTCCCGACCTCAGGCAATCCACCTGCCCCGGCCTCCCAGAGTGCTAGAATTACAGATGTGAGCCACTGTGCCCAGCCAGTACTTCATATTTTTTATGACTTACTATTTCATTGTACAGATATACCACATTTTGTCTCTCTGTTCATCAGGATTTGGACATTTGGGTTGTTTCCATCTTTTGGCTGTTATAAGTAATGCTGCTTTGGAGACTAGCCTGGGCAAAATAGTGAGGCTCCCATCTTGACAAAAATTAAAAAATTGGCTGGGCATGGTGTGGTATGTGTCTGTAGTCCTAGCTACTTGGGAGACTGAGGTGGGAGGATTGCTTAAACAGGAGTTTGAGGCTGCAGTGAGCCATGATTGTGCCACTGTACTCCACCCTAGGCAACAGAGCAAGACTCTCTGTCTAAAAAATAAACAAATACATAAATATAACGCTGCTATGAACGTTCATGTACAAATTTTTGTATGAACATATGTTTTTGTTTTTCGTTTTCAGATACTTTATAAAAAGTCATGCACACTTTTAAATATTTTGAATACAAGGTTCTGTAAATTCTCTCAAGTTCTGTTTAAAGTAATCCTTGATGTGAGAATGATGTTCCTTTTTTACTACAGGTTAGGTTAAATCATTTTAAAACAGGAAGAAATCTGAATGATCTTCCTTTTTTACTACAGGTTAGGTTAAACAATTTTAAAACAGGAAGAAGTCTGTGACAGAAAAATATTATATGCTTAAACTTTAATCATAATCTGTATTGCCTGAAGAGTTCATAGTGTCTTGGCATGTTTCCTGCCATCTGCCATTTAGATGGCAGAATTCCATCTAACTTATCTATAATCCAATGATATAAAATTGCCAGGAAAATAGGATTTGGGTAAACAGAAACTTTCTTAGTAGGTAACTTATGCATAGTAGTTTCTCAAATATTTTTGAATGAATGGATGAGTATACTTATTCCATATAGTAAGGGACCTTGTTGTATGTAAAGGTCCTTGAAAATTTGAAAACAAATTGCTATTCTTATTTGCAATGTTTACATGACTTTCCATGTTTTAGAGATGCCTTTTCATATTGAAGTTTTAGAAATGTCAGTTTTATGTTTTTTATCAAAAGCAAAACTTAGTAAAAATATTAGTACAGTTGATCAAATGAAACTGCTGTTTATATACTTTTAATTAACCCAATTCTTTTTTATTTTAAAATAGATTTATAGCAGTTTTAAGGAAAACATTATCTCAGACTGAGACAGATATGGTCAAAGCTAAACAACTTTAATCTGTAATAATAGATAACTTCTCTGTAGCAAAATAGACATAGCATCTACAGAACCTTCTCAAGGACACTATTAAAATATAATATTAATGATTAATTTCACCATTGAATTTTACAGTACTTAACAAGAACAATGAGATTAATTCTATCCATTGATCTGTTAATTTAATGTATGCAGTATATTCCAAATACAGAAGCAGAAAGAAAAAGGCAATCTTAGGGCCTGGTGCAGTGGCTCATGCCTGTAATCTCAGCACTTTGAGAGGCTGAGGTGGAAGTATCACTTGACCCCAGGAGTTCGAGACTAGCCTGGGCAACATAGTGAAATTTCATCTCTACTGAAAATTAAAAAAAAAAAAAAAAAAAAAAAAAATTAGCCTGAGGTGTTGTAACACTCACTTATAGTCCCAGCTACTAGGGATGCTGAGGCAGGAGGATCTGTTGAGTCTGGAAGGTCGAGGCTACAGTGAGCCATGATTGTGCCATTGCTCTCTAGCCTGGGAGATAGAGCAAGACCCTGTCTCACTATAGCTTTGAACTTCTGGGCTCAAGCAGTCCTTTCACCTTGACCTCCTGAGTAGCTGGGACTGCAAACATGTTCCACCACACCCAGCTTGCTTGCTTGCTTATTTATTTATTTAGTAGAGACAGGGTCTTGTTATGTTGCCCAGGCTGGCTTCAAACTCCTGGGCCCAAGAAATCCTCTTGCCTTGGCTTCCCAAAGTGCTGGGATTACAGGCACGAGCCACTGTGTGTGGCCACAGTCATTATTAAACCCCTAAAGTGCTAGATAAGGAATTTTCCTTACTCTTGCCAGGTGATCTATGCAGTTGAGTAGTCTTTCTATCAACTGCATAGAGTTCTTAAGCTTGAAAAAATAAAATGGGAGCAGGAATTTAGAGAAGCAAATAAGCTGCCTGAGGGTAGAAGTTACGCTGGAGAAATCCACCAGTGAATTGTGAACTAGTTCTTTGGGTTTACCATTTTCATACTTCATATATAGGAGACAGCCTCTAAGGCACTCAAGAGGTACAGAAGGCTACTGCTCAGTAAAAGAGTAAATGAGAAAATAAAAATCTAGCCTGCAAAGGGAGATGGAGGGGAAACTTTTCTAGCTTAGCATTGGCTTTGGGTGAGGGAAACAGATAAGTAGTAAAAGCCTTCCCTGAGTCACAACCTTAAACCAAACATCATACAGGTTTGCAGCTTCAGTTTGTTATCCACTTATGTGATTAAAAAAAAAAAAAAAAATCCCAGCCAGGCACGATGGCTCATGCCTGTAATCACAGCACTGCGGGAGGCTGGGGCAGGCGGATCCCCTGAGGTCAGGAGTTCAAGGCCAGCCAGGCCAACATGGGAAAACCCCATCTCAACTAAAAATACAAAAATTAGCCAGGCGTAGTGGCAGGCACCTGTAATCCCAGCTACTATGGAGGTCGAGGCAGGGAGAATTGCTTGAATCCGGAAGGTGGAGGATGCAGTGAGTTACTGCACAGAGGAAGACTCCATCATATATATATGTATATCACACAAACAAGTATGAATTTAGTTTATTCTACTTACGAATTGGTAGTGTTCCCAACAGCACTAGCAAAGCAAATGTAAATCTTCTCTGGGGGATTTACTTAGATCTTAAGGAAATAGCAAAGAAAGTTTTATAGACATGATTTTACTATCAAAATCACAAACATCAAAAGCAAAGCACTATGAGTGAAAGAAGTGGAAACAACAAATAGTAGAATTAGACCTAAAGAGACTGTTGGAATTATTAGATATAAAATATAAATGTGTATTTTTTTAATTAAAAAGAGATTTGGTTGTAATATTACGGAATAATACATGCTAAAAAATGACCAGATTGGAAAAAGAACCAGTAGTTCTTCTAGGAGTGAAAAAAACAATTCAAAGTATAAACTCAAATGGATGGTTTACTAGTAGATGAGATATAGCTAAAGAGAAAATTAGTGTGGATTGGAAGATAGATTTGAAGAAAATATGCAGAATATAGAATGGAGAAAAAAGAGATAGCATATGAGAGAACTATTAAGACATAGAGGATAGGCCGGGTGTGGTGGCTCACAACTGTAATCCCAGCACTTTGGGAGGCTGAGGTGGGAGGATCCCCATCTGTCTGGGCAACATAGTGAAACCCTGTCTCTAGAAAAACAAACTAACTTAGCTGGGCATGGTGGTGCATGTATGACTGTAGTCCTAGGCACTCAGGAGGCTGAGGTGAGAGGGTTGTTTGAGCCTGGGAGGTCAAGGCCACAGTGAGTTAGGATCACATCACTACACTCCAGCCTGGGTTGACAGGTTGTCTAAAAAAAAAAAAAAAAAAAAAAAATAGAGAATAGACAGAGAAGATACAACATTTTTCTAATCAGACTTTCAGAAGGAGCTAATAGAATGAGTAGAGGCACTGTTCAAAGAAATAATAGCTGGGAGTTTACAGGATTAAACGTGAATTTGCAGAGAGCAAATCTATGCATACAAATATAAAGAAATTCTTACGTAGACACATCAGAGAGAAACTGATGAACACAAGAGACAGAGAAATACCTGAAAAGCCATCAAAAAGACTTATTTATAAAGGAACAACAATTAAACAGTGGACTTCAGAACAGCAACCCTGGAAGCCATGTAAAGTGGAATAATATCTTCAAAATGCCCAGAGAAAATAGCTGTTAATCTACAATTGTATACTCAGCAAAACTGTTTTCCCTAAGTGTGGGCAAAAAGACACTTTTTTTTTTTTTTTTTTGAGACGGAGTCTCGCTCTGTCACCCAGCCTGGAGTGCAGTGGTGGCACAATCTTAGCTCACTGCAACCTCCACCTCCTGCGTTCAAGTGATTCTTCTGCCTCAGCCTCCTGAGTAGCTGGGACTACAGGCGCATGCCACCATGGCTGGCTAATTTTTGTATTTTTAGTAGAGACGGGGTTTCACCATATTAGCCAGGCTGGTCTGGAACTCCTGACCTCATGATCCGCCCACCTCGCCCTCCCAGAGTGCTGAGATTACAGGCATGAGCCACCACACCCAGCCAAAATTTTCAAACATGTACAAAAGCCGAATGTGTTTTCTACCAATAGGTCCCCTATGACAATTTTAAAAGAAGTAGTTTTAGGGGGAAGGAAAATAATCCCTGGAGAATTTTCCGAGATGCAAAAAGGATTACTGAACAAACAGTCTAAAGCATACTGACTGTGTAAAGCTGTGGTCATGATGTCTCATTTGTGGAGTTGAAAAAAAACTAGGCCGGGCGCGGTGGCTCAAGCCTGTAATCCCAGCACTTTGGGAGGCCGAGACGGGCGGATCACAAGGTCAGGAGGTCGAGACCATCCTGGCTAACACGGTGAAACCCCGTCTCTACTAAAAAATACAAAAAACTAGCCGGGCGAGGTGGCAGGCGCCTGTAGTCCCAGCTACTCAGGAGGCTGAGGCAGGAGAATGGCGTAAACCCGGGAGGCGGAGCTTGCAGTGAGCTGAGATCCGGCCACTGCACTCCAGCCTGGGCGACAGAGCGAGACTCTGTCTCAAAAATAAATAAATAAATAAATAAATAAATAAAAAATTGGACAAAATAGCATTTAATTTGGGAGGTGGACAGGAGTTAGTTTTCTGACGTAATGTTCCTCAAAATTTAACATGCACAGTAATCTTGAAATGTGTAAATTACCAAACTGATTGAAAAAGATGTGAGAAACCTGCATAGTCCTATAACTGTTAGATTGGTCAGTAAGTAAAAATCCTCCTACTGGAAAGACACTCAGTACAGTTTTAAGAATGAGTTCTGCCACACGTTCAAGGCATAGATAATTCTGATCTTCCACAAACTCTTTCAGAGAACAGGAAAAGGGGGATTATTTCCTCCAACTCATTGTATGGGTCCAGTATAACCTTGATTTCAAAAAATACACTAGGACAGTAAAAAAAGGCAGATTATCAGCCCATTTTTGTATATGTGAAAATTTTAATATCAAATTTGTATAATCAAACCTTGTGTATATTTTCTTTCAACACATTTTATACTTTGACTCATTATCTGTTATACCTCCACATTGAGTAGATTGGTCACAGGCCTTGAAGACAATTCTACAAAGCTAGGAAACAGTTTACCTGTAATTTTTTTACCTTTGCATTTCCATTTCATGCGTGTGCAGTTTTATAATGGATCAGTTGTCGGCCATGGAGACTGCTTTTCCTTTTCGCCAGCTGACAGTGTAGTCTCTTATGAGAAAATGGGATAACTAAAAAATGTCATTGTGAGTATATCTGCATTTAAAAAAATCACAGTTTTGATGACTAAATGGAGTAGGTGGAAGCTTTTATTATGAATATAATAAAATCTCAATTTTTATTCAAAATTTTACCACTAATCTTTCAGTTTCATTACCTTTTAAGATAATTTTTTTTTCAGCACTACTTGGAGTAATAGAAAAGCCTCATCAGATGTCTTCATGTGTCATGTAAGGTTTTCTTTGGAAATGAAACTGAAAACTCTTCTGATGAAATAATTTCTATATATTTAAACTAGAAAAAATGCTATTCATCAAATATCTTGAAGGCTTTGTGGAATATTTAAATATGAAAGATTTACTTTGTGACATTTAGATACATATAATAAGCATACAAATCTTGTTTACTCAGATGGACTTGCTTCTCTTGAGCTGTCTGGTTTCCTTTGGCCTATCACTAATCTTCTTGATCAGTTTTCCAAGCTAGAAACTTTTAAATAATTTTGGATTCTTTTTGGATTCTTCTCTATTTTGGTCTCTTTCTCTTTCTCTTTTTTGAGATGGAGTCTCACTCTGTCACCCAGACTTGAGTGCAGTGGTGTGATCTCAGCTCGCTGCAACCTCTGCCTCCCAAGTTCAAGCTATTCTCCTGCCTCAGCCGCCCAAGTAACTGGGATTACAAATGTGCGCCACCACGCCCAGCTATTTTTTGTATTTTTAGTAGAGACAGCATTTCACCATGTTAGCCAGGCTGGTCTCAATCTCCTGACCTCAAGTGACCCACCTGCCTCGGCCTTCCAAAGTGCCGGGATTACAGGTGTGAGCCACTGCGCTCAGCCCAGCCTCTTTACTTCTATTTTCTCACAAAGTCCTATAATTTTCCCTTTAAAGTGATCCTTGGATTTACCTTTTCTGGGCCTATGAACAGAAAGTGCTATCACTCATTTTACCTTATGTATGAATTCTTTCAAGGGGTGTCTTAACCTGTCTGCCTTTCTGTATGCTTTCTCTTCCATTTATGCATTTTAGTATCATACTGTTATACATAATATACAGTCTTATTAAAATACAACATTTTCATGCAGTTTTCCTATTTAAGAACTTATACTGCATTTTTTCCCAGTTAACTATTCAAGCCCAAATTCTTATCTTGCTTTCAGTTTCCCCTGTTGCTGGGCGCGGTGGCTCAAGCCTGTAATCCCAGCACTTTGGGAGGCCGAGACGGGCGGATCACGAGGTCAGGAGATCGAGACCATCCTGGCTAACACGGTGAAAC
>NW_016827519.1:2098288-2118358 GCF_001698545.2 Rhinopithecus bieti
GGAGCTTGCAGTGAGCTGAGATCCGGCCACTGCACTCCAGTCCGAGCGACAGAGCGAGACTCCGCCTCAAAAAAAAAAAAAAAAACAAACAAACAAACAAAAAAAAACAGTTTCCCCTATTACCTTTTTCCGCCCAGCTTACCCTAATACTCTGCCTACTTTCTATTTTTTTTTCCCCAACTTTTATTTTAGGTTCGGGGGTACATATTCAGGTTTGTTACCTGAGTAAATTGCCTGTCGCTGGTGTTTGGTGTAAAAATGATTTTCTCACTTAGGTAGTGAGCGTAGTACCCTATATGTAGTTTTTCAGCCATCACTCTCTTCCTACCCTCTCCCTCAAGTAGGCCCTAGTATCTGTTGTTTCCATTTTTATTTCCATGTGTGCTCAATATTTAGCTCCCACTTATAAGTGAGATCATTTTCTTTTCTTACATCAGTTTGCTTAGGAAAATGGCCCCCAGCTGTATCCATGTTGCTGCAAAGGACATGATTTCATTTTTTTAAATGGCTGCGTAGTATTCTTTGGTGTATATGTACCATATTTTCTTTATCCAGTCCACCATTGATGGGCATCTAGGTTGATTCCATGTCTTTGCTATTTTGAATAGTGCTGCAGTGAACATGCAATGAACATATGAGTACATGTGTCTTTTTGGTAGAATGATTTATATTCCTTTGTGTATATACCTAGTAATGGGATTTCTGGGTTGAGTGGTAGTTCTTTTTGAAGTTCTTTGAGAAATCTCAACTGCTTTCCACAGTGGCTGATGGAATTTACATTCCCACTAGCAGTGTATAAACGCTAAACGCTCCCTTTTCTCCACAACCTCACCAGTATCTGTTATTTTTTTACTTTTGAACAATAGCCCTTCTGACTGGTGTGAGATGGTATCTCATTGTGGTTTTTATTTACGTTTCTCTGATGATTACTGATGCTGAACATTTTTTCATATGCTTGTTGGCTGTGTGTATGTTTTCTTTTGAGAAGGATCTATTCATTTCCTTTGCCCATTTTTTAATGGAGTCATTTGTTTTTTGCTTGTTGATTTGTCTGCCTACTTTCTAGTCCAGTTTGTTTTCCTTCACTTGCCTACAATTCTGTGTATTTTTCCACCTTCTGATGCCCTGCCTTATCTTGTTCCCCTATTGGTAGTACTCATCTTTTTTTCCACCTTTCCAAATCCTGCCCAGATTGCTTTATTCTCTGAATTGTTGCACTGAGCCCTCCATAGAGAGCATAGCACTGACTTGTTCTCTGAATTTTCTTCACATCTGCAATCTTTCCTCTAGATTGTAAGCTCTTAAGATCATCCCTGTATATTTTTCCAACCCTGTTGCTCTGTGCCCCTACCTGCCCATAATCCAGCATCGTATGAAGTATTAGTCTATCAAGTATGTCATTTATGCTGTTGTCTCTAGCAGTACTCTTCAGATTGATACGCAAAAGCCCAGGAAATATCTTTGGTTCATCTTTTAGAATTTGTGTGATGATGAAATTTTGGGTTATTTTGGGGAATAATGATTATATTTTTATTTCTTTTTTTTTGAGACAGAGTCTCGCTTTGTCGCCCAGGCTGAAGTGCAGTGACACGATCTCTGCTCACTGCAAGCTCCGCTTCCCAGGTTCACACCACTCTCCTGCCTCAGCCTCCCGAGTAGTTGGGACTACAGGCGCCCGCCACCACGCCCGGCTAATTTTTTGTATTTTTGGTAGAGACGAGGTTTCACCATGTTAGCCAGGATGGTCTCAATCTCCTGACCTTGTGATCCGCCCGCCTTGGCCTCCCAAAGTGCTGGGATTACAGGCGTGAGATACCGTGCCTGGCCTTTTATATCTTTTTTAATCTCTTCTGCTGCCTTCCTTTTGACCATTTTGCCTTCTTTGAGCTATCTGTCCAAGTGTGGGAGAAGAAGGTGTTTAAATGTACCTGTGGGTGTGCATTATCAGTAATTCTAATAATAAAGTGCAGCATGAAGGTCTCAGCTAAAGACTTTAGTATTCTCTGGATTTTCTTTTTTTTATCATATATGGTCACGTACTTTGAAGAGCTGATGTGGTCTTGTCTTACCTTGACAAAAAGGAAAAAAGAAAAATTTTGCCATGTAAGAGTAAAGGATGCAGCCAAGTTGATTCACTCTTCTGGTTTTGGTGCTTTCACACGGTTGTAGAGTACTTGAGTATCGAGGGTAATGTGGAAGACTCAGGTTTGCATCTTGACACTGTGGTTGCTTACTTGAGTTTCTTGAGTTAATCATATGAACTCTGAGCTCAAGTCCCTTTGGCGTAAGTTATTATAATATTACCTATCTCACAATGTTCTTACAAGATTAATAAGATAATGGATATGAATTGCCAATTACTAGATAACCATGGGTTGTGGTTATTTATTGAACAGGGAACTCCATTGTAAAGCTGTAACCTAAATTGAAAAAACAAAATTATTTAGGACTTACTTATAAGAAGAGATTATTTATTTATTATTTTATATAGTCACTTACTTTATTAGCATCTCTGGAAGTAATTTCAACTAAAGTGATATTTTAATAATAAAATTTAACAAGTGAGAAAATACCTCATAAATGAAATGTTGCTAATTGCAATTTTGTTAGCATTTATGAGAAGTTGATTTGTATGTTATCTTAAGCATAACATGTCAAATGGAAAGATTATATTTCTTTCTTTTTTCTTTTTTTTTGGGGGATGGAGTCTTTCTCTGTCACCCAGGCTGGAGTGCAGTGGCATGATCTCAGCTCACTGCAACCTCCACCTCCCAGATTCAAACAATTCTCCTGCCTCAGCCTCCTGAGTAGCTAGGATTACAGGTGCCCACCACCACGCCTGGCTAATTTTTGTATTTTTAGTAGAGATGGGATTTCACCATGTTGGCCAGGCTTCTCTCAAACACCTGACCTCAGGTGGTCCACCCGCCTTGGCCTCCCAAAGTGCTGGGATTACAGGTGTGAACCACCATGCCCAGCCTCTTATTTGTTTTCTTTTAACTATTCAAACATCGTAGATTCTGAACCATCTTAGTGTATTGTAGGTTAACACTCCTCTGCTAAGATACACATGACATGAGTAATAAAATGTTTTGATCGCCTGACACATAATAAATGCTATGTAAGTTTTAGCTATTTTGTTTTTCATTTTTAGCTGTTATTGGGGAAGCTGAAAGGGAATGTAGCTCAGCTTCTAAAAGAGTTAATGTAGTACATTACCAAGCTTTCAGATTAGCTTTATACATAAGTGAATGTCATTTCTTAATGAGTATTTTTTGTAAAGCCTAAAATGTGTCCTGCAGTAAATAGAGAAATAACAACCACCAAAGGTCTTCCTGGTTTCAGGCCTTGCTGGTGCATTTATTTCCACTCTACAGCCAGAATGATTTTTCTGATGGGCAAATTTGATTCTGTCACTTTTCAATTTAAAACCTTTCAATTCATTCCCGTTGGTCTTGGGATTCATTCCTTTGTATTTACCAAGATGCAAACACTGTTCTGGGTGCTGGAGGTAAGAGTAGTGAGTATTAAATATGTATGTGTTATACACACACACACACACACAAACCATACAACATAGAACCTTGTAAATGGAATAGTATGGAGCTGGTCTTCATGTAATGCAGAGTTATTTCTGAGTTTATGAAACCTTGGCATGAGTGCCAGCAAAGTATAGAAATTCCGAGGGCCTTGCTTATGATAGTGTCTAATGAGCAATAACCGTTTGTGCCTACCTTGGTCCCTCGTGTCCTCTTAAGAAGTTCACTTTTTCCTTATGTGGATTTCCTTTGTTGTTGTTGTTGTTGTTGTTGTTGTTGTTGCTGTCATCTAATCAACAGTAGATCTTGTAAGTTTGCTCTGTGGAAATACTGGTTTTCTAGTTGAGGCTGTCTTTGGGCTGCTTACCCCAGCCTTAAGTGCCATCTTGAAATGTAATTTGTGATATTTCTTTACTCATTGGTCCCAGACGCTATGAATATTCCTGATAAGGTAGCTTTTTTTCCTCCAACCTTTTTTTTTTCAAACCACAGATTTACAGTAACACATTTCATTTATTAAATGAGACATACTTGTTTCTCATGGGTAATTTGTTACTAGAGGGTGCTGTAAATTGCACTAGGCAACTTAAAGACATTGCTACTTTTTGATGACGTAATAGAGGGAAAAATACTTTGGTTGAGTCATGTAAAAGACTGAAAAAGTATGATGACTTAGTCATCATTTGTCGTTTTATTATTTTAAGTGTTTGGAAAGTATCCATATTAAAATAATACCTTTAAAAGCATGTATTCATTAAATTGTCAAAATTGTCATTCAAAAAATTTATAATTTTGCATTTGTGTATGTGTATACCCACTATACCTTATGCTTCAGTGTAAGCCTACAATATTTGTGTAAGTCTTAGAGGTTAAATGTTTGTGATGTTTTATTCCGTAGTAAAAAGATGATTCCATATGGAGTGTCAATTGACATTGTCTCTCTAGTGTAAATACAATTTTATTTATTATCGATACTGTATTAGGTCATGTTAGTTAGAAGCAGAGCCCAGGACATGGATTTGGGCATATGTGATTTACTGCAGGAGCACTCTCAGGAGAACAAGAGTGAAGGAAGGAGGGTGGTCAGGGGAGGAGCCTAAACAAGTGTGTGGTCTAAGTAGTGGTCTGGATTCAGCCTGGACTCATGGGAAGTTTTGGAGCAAGAGCTAAGAGGCAGGCCTTTTATACCTGTGTTAGTCATTGGCTGCAGGCTGCTTGAGTGAGGGTGGAGTAGAGAATGATGGCATATAACCTTCCAGGTGTGGCAGTCCCTGTCCATCGGAGGTCTTTCTCCAGCAGCCAACACTCACAGCAGCTGGACAATAGGTGCCCCGGCCTATAAAGGGGATCTGGCAGACACCATCAGCACCCACCACAGATGGTCATTAACTCCAGCAGTGAAGACATCACTATTTCATTAGGAAAACAGCTTGTCTTCTGAGATATAAATAGAGAATTATTTATGAATATGCTTCTTAGTCTTCTTTTGATTCCTGTTTTATCATATTTCTTTTTTAGTAAGATGCTGTGGTAATCATGTTTACCAGATTGAAATAAGCACACCGGGAGGCATAGCTAGTATGGTTGATGACCAAGTCACCATTTCACAAGATTCCGATAATCTGGAAAGATGAATTTTTGCAGTGATTAATGTGATTCTTCAGTTAGTAGAAATTCTCTCTTATGACACAGTTGGTATGTGTAGGTAATTTTAAAAAGTTGGTTCAAGTGGGAATCATTTAAAAATCATTATATATTTTTTGAACATTTTCAAAAAGTGGGCAAAGGATATGAACAGACATTTCTCAAAAGAAGACATTCATACAGCCAACAGACACATGAAAAAATGCTCATCATCACTCGCCATCAGAGAAATGCAAATCAAAACCACAATGAGATACCATCTCACACCAGTTAGAATGGCAATCATTAAGAAGTCAGGAAACAACAGGTGTTGGAGAGGATGTGGAGAAATAGGAACACTTTTACACTGTTGGTGGGATTGTAAACTAGTTCAACCATTATGGAAAACAGTATGGCAATTCCTCAAGGATCTAGAACTAGATGTACCATATGACCCAGCCATCCCACTACTGGGTATATACCCAAAGGATTATAAATTATTCTACTACAAAGACACATGCACACGTATGTTTATTGCGGCACTATTCACAATAGCAAAGACTTGGAATCAACCCAAATGTCCATCTGTGACAGACTGGATTAAGAAAATGTGGCACATATACACCATGGAATACTATGCAGCCATAAAAAAGGATGAGTTTGCGTCCTTTGTAGGGACATGGATGCAGCTGGAAACCATCATTCTTAGCAAACTATCACAAGAAGAGAAAACCAAACACCGCATGTTCTCACTCATAGGTGGGAACTGAACAATGAGATCACTTGGACTCGGGAAGGGGAACATCACACACTGGGGCCTATCATGGGGAGGGGGGAGGAGGGAGGGATTGCATTGGGGAGTTATACAAGATATAAATGATGAATTGATGGGTGCTGACGAGTTGATGGGTGCAGCACACCAACATGGCATAAGTATACATATGTAACAAACCTGCACGTTATGCACATGTACCCTAGAACTTAAAGTATAATAAAAAAATAAAATAAAATGTGTAAGAATACTTCACTTGTGAATCTTTGGATGTAAGCACAGGACTCTGAGTACAGGTTCAAAACAGTGGTTTATTTTGCATAAACCATGGTTGAATCCATCATCTAAAAATAACAGTTTCAGATTCTTTAGAGTGAGAACTAGACACATTTGAAGTAGTCTGAGTACAAAATACTTTTAGATTTTCAGTTTCCCCTAGCCTTTTACAGTTGTTTCACTCACACCTAATTTTCAGCAGTTCCTTTCTTCAAAGTGTTTTGCTTATTTCTAGTCCTTTCAAAGCATTCATCCTCATTTTTCTTTCATGTGCACATTTCAGTGTTTTATGTAATATTTAATGAATTTGCATAATAAGAATAACATACAACAAGCAGAAACAGGCAAAGCAACAAGTATCAGTGACTGGCATGGAACTGCATGGGTGCAGAAATACACGGGTAAACTAGTCATACATTGTCAGTGCGCAGTGGGTGTTTTCAGAGGGAAAGGGGAGTATAAGACTAAGTTAGTGTTAGCAGCTGGCTAAGTAGAAGTCATTTAAGAGTGTTTCTACTGTATTTTTTTAAGTAGTAGTTCAATAGTTAATAAGTTTGTTATGAACCCAAAGTGCAGCATGCCTAGTAAACATTCTATTCATGGTATAATTTTAAGCTGCATTAACAAAAGTTTGAGTGAAAGAAAACATTGCTCTCACCTTGGTTGAGCAATTCAGGTCCTAGTGAGAACAGCATGTCCAAGTTGAGCACCATAAGGAAGGACATAAACCAGGGGCCTCTGAACAATGGCTCTTATTCCTGGTTCGTGGTTGCTTCCTTCAGAATAATGCATGTAAATGTGTACACACACAAAATTTTGCATGCATTTAATAATGTTACATTTTAAATTGATTGTTTTACAAATTAAAATTTTTTTTAACAAATTAACCTCATACCATTTTAATGTAAAAATTAAACACGGCCGGGCGCGGTGGCTCACACCTGTAATCCCAGCACTTTGGGAGGCCGAGGTGGGCAGATCACCTGAGGTCGGGAGTTTGAAACCAGCCTGACTAACATGCATGGAAAACCCCATCTCTACTAAAAATACAAAATTAACCGGACGTGGTGGCTTATGCCTTGTAATCCCAGCTACTTGGGAGGCTGAGGCAAGAGAATTGCTTGAACCCAGAAGGTCAAGGTTGCGGTGAGCCGAGATCGTGGCATTGCACTCTAACCTGGGCAACAGGAGCAAAACTCCGTTTCAAAAATAAAAAAAGATTAAAGGCTACTTAGGAACATTTTTAATGAATTCAAATTTTGCAAATAAGTGAAAAGATAAGTTTATGCTCAAGAAGACTACTTTGGCTTGGCTTTAAAAATAAGGTGGAATTCTGCAGTGGTTTCTGACATGGCAGCATGAATGTCTTCTTGTTTTAAAACTGTCAGTCATTTTTAACTTTTCTTTATTATAGCAACAAGTGCTTAAAACCTGGTTCACAATAATTGTGGTAAATGGAATAAGAGCCACACATTTGGAAAAGCAAGCTGAAAAGAAACCTACTCCAAGGAACCAGAAATTTTTCTGTGACACTTCCTTTGGTTCAGTTTATATTATTTCTTGTCATTAAGCCCCTGAAATCATTATCAACAAAGACTGTCGACATTTTGCTATCCACATCAGGTAGAATAGAATTATAAATCCACATTTCAATTTGAACAGAAGTGACCTTTATAACATATCTGCAGTGTTCTTCCAACCTATAGAAAGCTATCTCCAGCTTTGGAAAAATTTACATAGTTGATCCAGTTCTCTCTTCTGAAATGGCTGCTTAACTAAAAGAGCACAGACGTTTTCCGCAGCATTCAAAATGGTGTCTGTAGGGCCATGAATTGAAAGATTTACCTCATTCATGTGATCTCAAATATCAGCCAGGCTAAATCAGTAAGTAATCATTCCTGTCATTTGTTCTTAGAATGTACTTTCCCTCAAGCTCAAAAAGTAGAACCTCTACCTCGAGTTCAGTCAAACGCTGCAGGACTAGTCCTCTGGAAAACAGTGACCTTCGTGATCTCAGGCTGAGTGCGGTGGCTCACACCTGAAATCCCAGCACTTTGGGAAGCCAAGGTGGGTGGATCACCGGAGGTCAGAAGTTCGAGACCATCCTGGCCAATATGGTGAAACCTCATCTTTACAAAAAATACAAAAATTAGCTGGGGGTGATAGTGGGCACCTGTAGTCCCAGCTACTTGGGAGGCTGGGATGGGAGAAACGCTTGAACCCAGGAGGGAGCGGTTGCAGTGAGCCAAGATCATGCCACCGCACTCCGGCCTGGGCAACAGAGCAAGACTTGGTCATAAATAAATAAATAAATAAATAAATAAATAAATAGTGTTTAGAACTTCATGTTCTCTTTTGCTCTTCTTTTCTCCATTCCCTTTTCCCCTCCCCTTCCTTCCCTTTCCTTTTCTTTCCTTCTTTCTTTTTCTTTCTCCCTTTCTTTCTCTCTCTCCTTTCTTCTTTTTTTTCCCCGAGACAGGGTTTGCCCTGTTGTCCAGGCCAGAGTGCAGTGGCATGATCTTGGCTCTCTGCAACTTCTGCCTCTTGGGTTCAAGCGATTTCTCCCACTTCATCCTCCCAAGTAGCTGGGACCACGGGCACGCCCCACCACACCCACATAATTTTTTGTATTCTTTGTAGAGACGGGGTCTCCTTATGTTGCCCAGGTTCGTCTCGAACTCCCGGATTCAAGTGATTTGCCTGCCTGTGCCTTTCAAAGTTCTGGGATTACAGACATGAGCCACTGTACTCATACCTTACTCATATTTCTTTTTTTCTTTCTTTCTTTTTTTTTTTTTTTTTTGAGATGATGTCTTGCTCTGTCTCCCAGGCTGGAGTGCAATGGTGCGATGTCAGCTCACTGCAACCTCTGCCTCCTGGGTTAAAGCGATTCTTCTGCCTTGGCCTCCCGAGTAGCTGGGATTACAGGCACCCACCACCACACCCAGCTAATTTTGTTTTGTTTTGTTTTGTTTGAGATGGAGTCTCTATTGCCAAGGCTGGAGTGCAGTGGCACGATCTCAGCTCACTGCAAGCTCTGCCTCTCGGGTTCATGCCATCCTCCTGCGTCAACCTCCTGAGCAGCTGGGACCACAGGCATCTGCCACAATGCCTGGCTAATTTTTTGTATTTTTTGTAGAGACAGGATTTTACTGTGTTAGCCAGGATGGTCTCCTCTTGACCTCGTGATCTGCCCACCTCGGCCTCCCAAAGTGCTGGGATTGATTACAGGCGTGAGCTACTACCCCCAGCCAACTTTTGTATTTTTAGTAGAGATAGGGTTTCACCATGTTGGTCAGACTGGTCTGGAACTCCTGACCTCAGGTGATCTGCCCACCTTGGCCTCCCAAAGTGCTGGGATTACAGGCGTGAACCACCACGCCCGGCCCCCTGTTCATATTTCCTAACAGAGTATCTTGAAAAGACCTTAGCTCTGATGTAGTTGAAAAGATTAACAGCGGTAGACATGACTTCTGTGAGGATTGCTAATTGAGCATTTCATGCCATTGCATGTTGATGCAGAAATTAGAGAGTTATACCTATTAAGGCGTGAAGGTAGTTTTTTTACCGAAGCAGCTCCATCCAAGCAGGAAGTACTATTGTTTTATCTTTCTTTTTCTTCCTTTGGAGACAGGATCATGCTCTGTCACACAGGCTGTAGTGCAATGGTGCAATCATGGCTCACTGCTATCTCAAACTTTTAGCCTCAAATGATCCTTGTACCTCAGACCCCCAAAGTATTGGCATTACAGGCATGAACCACTGAACCCAGTCCCTGTTTTGTTTATCTTTTTTTTGGCCAAAGTAGTTTTCACTATGGTAGTCTTTGCAGTTTCTTAAAGATACTTTAAAAATAAGATTACTCTAATAATGTCAGGGCACACATAATGAATGAAAGGCAGGAGTTGGCTGCACTTGCAGGCAGTCATTCATCCAGTTGCAAACTAAAAGAAAAGAATATTGCCACCAATTCCAGTTTCAATGGCCACTCTTGAAATACTGGAGAACAAAAAGGTGGTTCTGGAATAGATAGCATTATTCAACAGAAGGACTGCTTTACTTTCTTTCTCTGCTCTGAGCTATAAACTGGCTTAACCAGGTAAGGTGGCTTCTTCAAGATCTCTCCAGTACAGAATGTGTTTTCTCCCCATTCTGCAATGTGATAAACAGTCTTCTGGGTGCTTTAAAAACAAAACTGTTTGGAGGCAACTACGTTTTAGTTACACAGCCTTCTTAGAAGTAAGATCGTTATCTGAAATACTTACTATTTGGAATGTTGTAAGGCACTCCCTGAATGTTGTTGATAATAAACAACCACTGATACTTAGTATGTGATGAAGCATTGTAGTTTAAATGTTAATCATGGCAACTATAAAAGTAAAAACAAAATATTTATGAGCTTCATTATAGTTTTTCTCTGACATTGTCTGACAGATGAACACAATTGCATTGGCAGAGTACGTGGTCTTTAATTCGTATTATTGGGAAACTTCTGGATGTTCTCACATGGCAAGAATGATTGTTTATTATTTGACCATATAGAGTGTAACATAGCAATCAGGCTGATTTTATATTATTTGATCGTATATATTGACATCCTACCTCATGCATATTTGGAGTGAAATACAATAGTTTTTAAAGTAACAGAAAGAAATCAAAGAGAAAAATATTTACAACCCCACAGAACATATCAGTAGAACCTCTTAGTGGTGAGTGGTCTCAGAGTCATCTTACTTTGAGATTGGTTTAAGGAGGAATATGGAGATGGCATGATAGTGTTTTTAAATATTTAAAAGATTATCTTAAGAAGAATGATATTCTTTTTCAAGTCCGGAGGGTATGGAAGGACAAATGAAAATTATAAAAAGTCCTGCTTCCAGTCAATATAAAGAAGATTTTCTTTCAGACTGAGTTTCACTCTGGTTGCCCAGGCTGCAGTGCAATGGTGCACTCTCGGCTCACTGCAACCTCCACCTCCTGGGTTCAAGTGATTCTCCTGCCTCAGCCTCCTGAGTAGCTGGGATTACAGGCATGGGCCACCATGCCTGGCTAATTTTGTATTCTTTGTAGAGATGGGGTTTCTCCATGTTGGTCAGGCTGGTCTCGAAACTCCCGACCTCAGATGATCCACCTGCCTCAGCCTCCCAAAGTGCTGGAATTACAGGCATGAACCACCATGCCCGGCAATATAAGGAAGATTTTCTGATAGAGCCTCCCATCAATAAAATGGGCCACTTTGCAAAACTTCCTCCTCTTGGAGGTAGGAGCACTGGGTCCATTCACTGTTAAAACAGCTAACTTGCATTGTCATTTCTGTTTAATCTCTGGTTCCCTATTTATTTGCCTGTGAAGTCATTCACTTAAGTGAAGCAGCTGGACTACAGGTAAGACTGTGGGCCCAGGAGTCAGACTAAATGGCAAGTGTGATCTTGGACAAGTGACCCAACTCTTCTCTACTTCAGTTTCTTCATTTATAAAATGGAGATAATAGTTCTCACCTCCTTATAGGAGTGTTGTATGAATTGAATGAGTTAATATATATTGTAAGTGCCTGACAAGTACTCAGATGTTAGATTCTAACACTCAGAAGTCTGTGTGTCACATGGTCAACACCTATGTTGAGGGCAGATGTAGCAGGAAGAAGCTGAACATCCATGTTTCAGTGATGTTGTGGAAAGAATTCCTGGTTTTGACAGCATAGGTGGATTTCCTGATTTCTAAAAACCATAGTGCTCTGGAGATAGGAACCTGGGATAACAAGAATTTAGAGTAGGTTCCATGTGTATGTAAGGAACGCAGAAGTTGCAGGGCTGCTTGTGGAAGACTTTACTTTCTCCTGAGTTTATATAGTGGCTTGCCCTGTTGGAAGGCATAGTGCATAGTATTTTCTAGCTTCATTTTGTTGCTTCTGAATAGATAAACATTTTTTTTATTTTTATACTCTAATTTGTTAGGTTCCAAAAGTTGTCATTGCATCTTTTTGGTTCACTTCTGCCTTACTAAGGTCTCAACCTATAATTATTGTATTTCTGATGAGATAATATGCAAACCTTTGTGAACTTTTTCTGTGCCCTGGAATGTATTCAGTATGTTTACAGTACTGGTTATATTAAGATCCAGAATGTCTGATTACTTGCACTTGTGAGGAATCACTTTTTTGTTCATTTATGGTTCAGAGTGTGGTCCGTGGAGTCACACTTCTTGCATTTGAATCAGTTCTGCTGCTTCTTGGCACAGTCTTTGGGCCAGTTCTGTAACTATTCTGAACACATTTCCTCACGCGTGAAGTAGAATTGCTAAAAGCACCAGCTTCACTGGCTGTTGTGAGGATTAAGTGAATCAATATGTTTAGTGCAGAGCCTGGCATCGGCAAGTCCTTAATAAATGTTGGCGCTCCTTCTCAGGATTATTAGTCTTTCACTGATCTCTTGCACATTGTGTGTTGTTACTAATCCACTTTCCAAAGTACAAAACTGAATAACATACGGAGTACAAGAGCCTTCCCTTAAAGCTCCCTTCTTCTAGTGGGTGGATTACAATAGAATTAGGTGGTAAATACCGTAGAGTGTGAACACTGATCTGGGCCCGAATTCAAACTAACTCAATAATAGTCTGATTAAAGCATTTAAGAGAGACTGGACTTAAACATCTCAGAAAGCATTTGCCTTTTAAAACAGATTAACTGTAGTGAATTGATACCTTGCAGGGATGAAGTAGGGGACTCACCTTTTCATTCCGAAAGTGTTTTTGTTTTTTTACCTTCCCTTCTTCCTCCCTCTTCCACTTCTTCCTGCCCTAGCCCACTTCTCTAAGAAAATAAATGCAGAGAACGTGCTCTGCCCACAGGCACAGTGCCCACACGACCCCAATTCCTCCACCTGGAGGAGGGGCACCACACATAGGATTGTGCCCAACAGAGTCCTTCTGAAAAGTGTGGCGAGGTTGACCTAGTAAGCTGTAGATTATTGCCCAGAGATACAAAAGGGCTTCTGTCTGTATTGTATGCAGTTTAGGATCTTCTTACGTTTTAAGTCTGAAGACCTCTTTTGTTCATGTAATGTCAGCTTATGTTGCTTTAGGCTTTTTAATAAGTATAGAGGAATAATTGAGGCATTTGATTTATATATATATGTGTGTGTGTATATATATATATGAAATTCTTATTAAGAACTGCCTTCATTTATCTACATCAGTAACAAATATATATATATATATATATACCTAGAAGTTTTATCTGATGTCTAAAATGTCCTGGTTGTTCCAGAATTGGATTGTGGTTAGTTGACCATAATAACAGCTAGTTTCCTACAGCTAAAAATATTGAGGAGAGAATAACAGTAAAAGAGTAAAAGCATAATTTTGTCAGCAGTGGCTAGATATGTAAACATTGAGGGTTAGACCTAGAAATATATTTGGTTAAAATTCAAGAAATCTATCAAAGAACTGTTTGAACTGGTACCAAGGATGCTTTTTCCTTTAAAGAGTATTTTTTTTGTGCATTAAATAAATTTAGTTCTACTAAATTACCATTTTGCCTGTGTAGCATTTTAATTCTTTTTGTTTTTTTCTTTTCATTTTCAGCTTATGGAAAAGTATTTCTAGTTCGTAAAATAAGCGGTCATGATACTGGAAAGCTGTATGCCATGAAAGTTTTGAAAAAGGCAACAATAGTTCAAAAGGCCAAAACCACAGAGCATACAAGGACAGAACGACAAGTCCTGGAGCACATTAGGCAGTCGCCGTTTTTGGTGACATTACATTATGCTTTCCAGACAGAAACCAAACTTCATCTCATTTTAGGTAAGTGTCAGTTGTTATCAGACTTTTATGAAAGCATTTTCTTTGGGTCTTAAGTTATAATGTTCTCGAAGGGCAAGATACTATGGACTTAGAAGAAGTGAAATTTTTGATTCTCATTCTTTGTGGTGGCATCTCCTGGAATATCATGCATTACTCTGGATTTGAGGCCTCCCATTATGAAAGAATTTACATACTTGTATTCCACACTCTTTTCTTAGTCTTTTTTCTTTCTTTCTTTTCTTTTCTTTTCTTTTCTTTTTTTTTTTTTTTTTTTTGAGACAGAGTCTAGCTTTGTCACCTGGGCTGGAGTACAGTGGTGCAATCTCAGCTCATTGCAACCTCCGCCTCCCAGGTTCAGGCAATTCTCCTGCCTCAGCCTCCTGAGTAGCTGGGACTACAGGCATGCACCACCATGCCCAGCTAATTTTTATATTTTAAGTAGAGATGGGGTTTCACCATATTGGCCAGCCTGCTCTCGAACTCCAGAACTCAAGTGGTCTGCCTGCCTTGGCCTCCCAAAGTGCTGGGATCACAGGTGTTGAACTGCCAATCCCAGCCCTTCCTTTATTAATGTTAAGAAACATTTGAATTGCTAGGGGTATCTACCTCCCTGGGCAGTATGCTTCCATTCAAATGTGAGGAACTGATTGGTGAAGTGGGCCAATTTCTGCTTTAGAAGTTCTCAGAATGAACAGGTTTAGGCTGACAAGGGGATGTTCGTGGAAACCAGTAATGGGGGAAAATAAAAAAGAAAGAAAATACTTCTGTTCCTACAGATGCTTTGCATTTCTGGTGAAAAACTTGATTAGCTACTAATCAGTCAGCCTTTACACTCCCATTTCCACCCTAGGCACTTTCTGAATCCATTTCTTTCTCAAATAGAACTGGACCTTTATATATGATCTTTGGAAAAGTCCTCAGCACACATTACCAGATTGCTTTGGAGAAAAGTTGCACCGTTTTCTGTTCCCACTAGAGAAATGGCAGTGCTTCCAGTATTCTACCATTGTTAAAGATTTCATCTGTGACCATTTTGGTCCTGTGCTTGTGTTAATTTGCATGTATGTGATATCACTTTCGTCTAGAATTATGGTAAGGATTAAATGAGCTGGAATTTCACATAGTGCTTTGCAAGCATTAGCTATTTCTTAAGTGCCTGCAGTATGCCAGCTGTTACACTAGGTGTATTCCATAATATTACTGACCCTCACAAAGACACTGCAGGATCCCCTCATTAGTGATGTCAACATTCTGGAAGCTGTATGTCTTGAAGTTACATATCTTGTGTGTGCTTGAAGATTGGAGCTCAAGTCTGACTTATTCCAATGTCTGTCTTCTGTTTCCCTAAATTGCTGCCTGTATTCTTTAATTATTGGTAATACAAACCGTTTTTTTTAATATACATTTGGCCATTTTATTGAATGATTTTAGTTTAGAAATTATATTTTTATTAATGATACCTAAGATTGCATTCACCTTTTGAGCCATGTTGTTACACTTCATGCTCATTTTGCAATGCTTACCATCAATTAACAATTCTAAATCTTTATTCATGTAGGACACACTCTCTTCTCTCCTCTTAGAGTCCTCATTAATGTTACCATTTGCCTGTTGTTCCAGTGAGTCAATATCATTTGACCCTTCATTCTGCCTCCTGTGTGTATCTGCTATGTTATTGATTTTTTTCGTAGATATGTCTTCAGTATCTACCCACATGAACAATAAGACTGTTGTAGGTGACAGAGCATTCTAATGCAGCGGTTTCAAACATTTTTAGTGCAGGACCCTTCCCTCAAATGAACAAACAGAAATTCAAGTGGAAAACAAATGGAAAGGAGTAGCTCTGCTTTTATCTGGGCCTAAGGGTACCAGGTCCTACCAGTTTATTTCTATTCTTTACCCTAGATTAATGTCCAGGAAAGCCTTAGGAAGTCCATGAGGACTGTTTGAGAATTGATTATCTTTTCAAGTTTCTTCCTTGACAATAAACTCATAAAAGTTAAATCATGTGTCTAAGGTTAGACACATGAGTCAGAAGCTGTTAAGAAAACAGGTTCTTGGACTCTGCACCATTACGTGCTATCCTGCCCCTGCCCTTTCTGTCTCTCTCCTCTCTTATTTATTTATTTTTTTCTGTTCTGTTAACTATACTCAATATGCATTTTAAAATTATTTAAAATTATAATTTTTATAAAACATTTTAAATTTAGAAGTAGATAGATATGAGTGAAATATTTTGTATTTGACTAGAAAACAGTAGTCCTTAATCATGTTGCTTTTTCATTGTTGGCTCTCCATTACTTTTGGTCTTTGTCATTGGCCCTAAATAAACAAATCCAAAACAAAACAAGAAAACCCATTTCTTACGCTAACTCAAAAGTGGAACGTGAACCAGACAACATATTCATTCCACAGTGAGTGAGGCGTTGCATTTAGAAACCATGCCCTTCTATCTTCTGTTCACATTAATTTTTTTTACACATTCTTTGGGCCTATTACAGCAGTTGACTTTTAAAGATGAAACTTTTCAGGAATTTAGAAGAGGACTATAAACTGTTTTTATGGTTCAGTTATTTGTTTGCAGTGCTCTAATGCACGGTTTCCCAAACACCGTGCCATACACTTGGTCCCTGTATTAGTTTGCTACAGCTGAGTGGCTTAAACAATAGACATTTATTTTCTCATAGTGCTGGAGGCTGGAAGTCCAAGATCAGTGTGCCACTAGTGTTAGTTTCTCCCACGGCGTCTTCCCTTGGCTTGCAGATCGCCACTGTCTTATCACCTCTTCACATGTTGTTCCCCTATGCATGTGTGCCCTGGTATCTCTTTTTGAGCCCAAATTTCTTCTTCCTGTAAGGATACCAGTCAGGTTGCTTTGGGTTCCACCCTAGGCGCCTCATTTTAACTCCATTTACAGTCACATTCTAAGGTACTGGAGGCTAGGACTTCAACATAATGAATTTTGGGAAGATACAGTTCAGCCTGTAACAGCCCCAAAAGGTTTATTGATTGACTTTATCCAGCTTTTTGTGAGGTATTAGCAAGAACTTACATGTCTAGCTCTTCAGGGACCTTGCTGACAGTTTGTCTGATGACTAAGTAAATACTATAAACCTTTTTAAAAAACTATATGTTTTCTTAAAGTTTTATTACTGCAAAAGCAGTATATATGCATACAGAAGATACAGGACAGCAAAAGTAAGAAAATAAAAACATTTTCACTACCCAGCATGTATCTTATTATATACTCCTCTATTATCAGTATATATTCTTCTAGGTCTTTTTGTCTATATGTCTGTGTGTGTGTTTTATCAAAATGAGTTTGTCCTATATATGATTTGTAAGCAGGTCTTTCAGTTAATGATGTCTACCTTTCCCAGCTAATAAATTTTCATTTAAAAGCCAGTTGTACAAGTTATTTATTGCTGTATAACAAACCACCTAAAATTTCATAGCTTAAACAATGATTTATTTTCTCATGATCCCATGGATTGGCTGAACAGTTCTCTGATGGTTAACCTGGGCACACTCACCAGGTGTTCAGATGGAGTTAGCTGAGCTGTGAGGTCCAAGATGGTTTCATTCTCATATCTGGTAATTGGTGCTAGCTGTTGGCTGGGCCACCTCTTTTCTCCTCCGTATGGCTTCTCATCCTTCAGTACAGTAGATCAGCTTTTTCATAGCATGGTAGTATCAGGTCAGCGAGCAACTACTGCCAAGAAGGCAAAAATGGAGGCTGCAGGGCCCCCTGAGCCTAGACACTGGAACTCACATAGCCTCTCTCTCAACATAAGACCAGCCTGGATTCATGGGATGCGGAAATAGACTTCACATCTTAAAGAGGGAAACTAGAAAGAATTCATGGCCGTTTGTCATACAAGTCCATTTTCATATTTTACTAATTGTAACATAATTATGCTTTACAGCTGTTTGTCCAATCCAGGAATGCCACTTGGTTGTGTTCTTGTAGTATCTTTTAACTTATTCCTGCCTCTGCTGAATTCTAGTAGTAATTGGGAAGCTAGATCTAAAGGCTCAGTAGGTTAAACTTAAACGTTTTGAGCTGGAATACACCATAAATGATGTTATATATTTCATGTTATATCACGTTAGGAGAAACCTATTATCCGACTGTTCCCAATTAGTGATTCTAAGATTAGATTACATAGTGACAGCCTGATCCCTTCATCATAAGGTTATATTTTTTCTCCTAGAAGTGAAAATACTCTGTGTGGTGTTTGGACGCTGTGTTTTTTTGTTTTTGTTTTTGTTTTGAGATGGAGTCTCACTCTTGTCACTTTGACTGTAGTGCAGTGGAACAATCTTGGCCCATTGCAACCTCCACCTCCTGGGTTCAAGTTATTCTCATGCCTCAGCCTCCCAAGTAACTGGGATTACAGGCACCTGCCACCACGCCTGGCTAATTTTTATATTTTTAGTAGAGACGGGGTTTCACCGTGTTAGTCTTGAACTCCTAACCTCAGGTGATCCGCCCGCTTTGGCCTCCCAAAGTGCTGGGATTACAGGCATGAACCACCACGCCCAGCCCGATACTGGTTTTAACATAATATAACATGTGGTTGTAGTGTAATATAACATATGAACACCATATAATTCATAAAGATCTTCCTTGTTATTTTTTTTTTTTATTCCTGCATAGTCCTTCGTTCCATTCCACTGTGTACTTAACTGGTTCCCTGTGAAGGGATCCTTGGGTTATTGTTTCTTATGAGGATGCTTCAGGTTATAACTTGCACATATGTCATTTGCTACTTATGTGGGGGAAAAAACCTGTAGGCTTGATGAAGGGAGATTGCTGGGTCTGTGTTTTCACTATTTCTCCTTTTTTTTTTTTGAGATGGAGTCTCGCACTGTTGCCTAGCTGGAGTGCAGTGATGTTGATCTCAGATCACTGCAACCTCCACCTCTCGGGTTCAAGCGATTCTTCTGCCTCAGCCTCCCAAGTAGCTAGGACTACAGGTGCACGCCACCACACCTGGCTAATTTTTGTATTTTTTTTTAGTAGAGATGGGGTTTCACCATGTTAGCTAGGCTGGTCTCCAAGTCCTGACCTCAAGTGATCTGCCTGCCTCAGTCTCCGAAAGTACTGGGATGACAGGCGTGAGCCACCATACCCATCCGTTTTTGCCATCTCTAATTTTGCCAAATACACTTCCATAGAAGTTGTACCATTTTACATTCCCACCAGCATTGAGAGCGCCTGTTTCTCCACAGAATGTATTCTCAAACTTCTGGGTATCTGCCTATCTCATAGGTGAGTAGTAGTGTCTCATTGTAGAGGTCATTTTCTTTTTTTCTTCACTGAATGAGGCCGAACATCTTTTCACATGCCTAAAAAGCCATATGTATTTTTTCTGAGAATTATCTATTTGTACCCTTTGCCTCTTTTTTCCCCTCAATTTCTAGGCGCTCGTAAAGTAATTATTTCTGGTATGCGTTGTAAATACTTTCCCCTGTTTCCCACGTATTTTTTTTTTTTTTTTTGAGTTTGGTTATGATGCTTTTACCGTGCACAAATTTATGTATAGTAGAACTTATTTTAAAAATTATTTTTATGCTCAGTGATGAAAACTGTCCAGTTCTGCTACTGACAGTAAGTGATGATAAAGTGTGTCTGAGGAGACAGCTGGCTTCGTGCTTGCCCCCAGGATACCTGAACCCACAGAGATTCTTAAGGGGTGGAGAGGTTTGGGTGGGGCCACTTTGTCATGGTGCTAAGGATCACCTACTGTCTTCCAGCATGCATTGCTTCCAGGCCGGGACAGTGTGGCCGAGCAGATGGCTATGTGCTAGAGGGCAAAGAGTTGGAGTTCTATCTTAGGAAAATCAAGGCCCGGAAAGGCAAATAAATCCTCGTTTTGTCTTCACCCGTGTAATAAAGGTGTTTATTGTTCTGTTCAAAAAACAAAAAAAAAAATTATTTTTATGGCTTGTGATTTTGAGTCATACTCAAAAGACCTTCTCTGCTCCTCTATTGAGTTTATAAAGGAATTCACTTATGTGTTCTTCCAGTACTTGCATGGTTTTATTTTTTGCATA
>NW_016827519.1:2118549-2138876 GCF_001698545.2 Rhinopithecus bieti
TGTAATAAAGGTGTTTATTGTTCTGTTCAAAAAACAAAAAAAAAAATTATTTTTATGGCTTGTGATTTTGAGTCATACTCAAAAGACCTTCTCTGCTCCTCTATTGAGTTTATAAAGGAATTCACTTATGTGTTCTTCCAGTACTTGCATGGTTTTATTTTTTGCATAGAGAACTTGGATCCATGTGGATGGAGTATGACATGAAATAAGGATCCAACTTAATCTTTTTCAAATAGCTAATTTTCCCAACACTGTTTAGTTAAAAGTCCATTTTACATTGATTTGAGGTGCTTCCTTTTTCCTCTATGAAATTCTCATACATGTTTGGGTCTATTTGATTTTTTTCTGTTTGGTGTGTTAAGTCATGTGCCAGTACTGTAATGTTTTAATTTATCAAGGTTTTACAGTGTATTTTTATTCTTGGTAAGGTTAGTTGCCCTCTAACCTTACCTGCCCTGATCTTCCATTGCCTTTATTTTTCAGAGCTTTTGGAGGACTCTTCCTTTTGGTTTATTTTTTCGGCATGAACTTTAAAATCGTATTGTCTGGTTTTGGGGAAAAAAAAACTTAAGGTATTTTCACTGGAATTGCTGTAAATTAAAAAATTAATTTAGGGAGACTTGACATTTTTATGATATTGGTTATTCCTATTCAAGAACATGGTATGTCTGCTCATGTTGGAATCCTTCGAAGACCTTCAGGTGTGTTTTAGCATGTACTTCCTAGCCACATTTCTTTACTGAATCTTAGATATTCTGCAATCTGTTGCTTTCGTAAATTCTATCTTCTCTTCCACCATACCTTCTAGCTGAAAGCTATTACTTTATGTATTAGTTTTATATCCTGCTATCTTACTACATTTTCCTACCTTCCCACATTGCTCATGTCTTGGCCTGTTCCTTCTTAGCCTGCCCTGCAGCATGTTGTTTGGTGTATATGGGTTTTCTTCCTCTCAGTTTTGCTGAAGGAGTAGGTCATGGAGATTTACAGCTTTTCTTGGTGTTTTTAAAGGTGTTTTAGGAGCAGATGTGGAGATTCATGTCTAGGCTGCCATCATGCACGTACTAGTATTCATGGCTCACTGTAGACTTCTTGATGGGGTTTGTTCCATTGGGTTAAAATTTGCCATGTTTGCACAGGCTTCTCCAAATGATAAGATTATTACAATGTTAGTATTATCTTGCCATTTGCTTACCTGTGACATTTTGCTTTTAGTAGCCAGATACAGGATAGACTAGCATTTCTACTTGAACTGAGTATATGTGATTGTTTCCTACAATCACATGCTGTATTTACTTGTAATTGCCTCCTGAGTAGCTGGATCTCATTTATATTGTATCTGCCATCTTCTAAATCGGGCATTAGGACTTTGACCAGTGAAGGGCTAGATGGTAAATATTTTAGGCTTTGCAAGTCTTAAGGTCTCTTTGACCATAGGCAGTAGTAAACAAATAGACATGGCAGGGGTCCGATACGTTTTGTTTGTTTGTTGGTTTCTTGAGATGGAGGTCGCCGTCGCCCAGGCTGGAGTGCAGTGCAGTGATCTTGGCTCACTGCAGCCTCTGCCTTCCAGGTTCAAGTGATTCTCCTGCCTCAGCCTCCCAAGTAGCTGGGTTTACAGGTGTGCGCCACCACACCCGGCTAATTTTTGTATTTTTAGTATAGACAGGGTTTCACCATGGTGGCCAGGCTGGTCTTGAACTCCTGACATCGGTGATCTGCTTGCCTCAGCCTCCCAAAGTGCTGGGGATTACAGGCATGAGCCACCACGCCCGGCCAAGTTCCAGTAAAATTTTATTTATAAAAATGGTGGTGGACTAGATTTTTAAAAAATTCTACAACATTAGTATCTTTTAAGGCTCTGATTTATAGCTAATGATACTGGATTTGATGGATTTTTCCCTTTATATTTCTTTTGCTTTTCCCAAATCTTGTAATGTAGAGATCATGTCTCCTTTTACAACTTTTTCTGTACCTGTGCATGGTTACAACAAGAGATATAAAAATATTTTTATCTATTCTCTGCCTCTTAAAACTTGTATTTATGTCAACTAACACTGGGAGGGAATTCTATGTGGCAAATAATCTGTAAAAAATAATTTTTCTTTTGATGCTCTCTGGTTTCTGTTAGTGGTGATTTTGTTAAAACACCAGCTAATCTATGTAATAAATTGTTAAATTAATCAGTAGAATTCACAAGACATTAAATAAGCAAATCACAAAAGTGTTTGTAAAGGTAATGCCAATGATCATTCCCAGTAATGAATGCCATCCCAACCTTGTAGACAGTTCTGTGATCATGAGTCATCCTTTCAATGGAGTTAATAGGTATTTAAAAATTAAAGTTTCACTTTTGAGTATTGGTTTCATCTCAATAATTGTAAGCGTGAGGATGCTTGCTGAGATGGTAACAGAGTGGTTCATGATATATTACAGTCACTAGTATGACAAAACAGACAGTAACTGAAAGTACTTCCTTGCTTTGAACTAAATATGACTAATTCACAAGATTGATGTTCTTAGTCAGAACTTTGTAATGATTTTGATAAGCTGGAATGCATTTATAGAGTGTGCTATTAGAATGTTGAGCTAAAATCAAACAAAAAATAAACTGAGATAGCTTTGGCATGACATTAAAAAGAAATGACTTTCAGGTTTGTGTGGCATGTCATGTTAAGACTGTATTTTAGATAGAAGATAAGAAAAGAGAGCTATCAGGAGAGATTTCTCCTCTACCAGAGGAGAAAGAGTAGGTAGAAATGAGAACAGAAGGTATGGGAGTTCATGGAAGTGAAGCATATCTGAAGGAAGAGGAAAATTTGTCGGAAAAAAAAATAAAAAGAAGACCAAGTAACAGTGCAGAGAGAGAGAGAAAAAAAGAGAGAAGTGGTCTGAATCATAAGGGGCATGTGGGAATTAATAATAGCTCTTTGGAAGGTGCCACCATAAGAAGAAATATGAGAGAGAGAAATTCTAAGTAGGAGAATTTGAAATAGAAAGCTTAGATGTCTAGAGGTCAGCCAGAGTATTACTGGAAATAAGTAGGTGTTTGGGTGTTTGGGTGTTTGGAGAGTGAAAGCAGAACAGAATCTTTCCTTGAAAGCAGGAGATGTAGGATTTCTGTTAACTCTGCGACTTCCCCTCCTACAAGCTGACTTCCATGCAATTGCACGAGCAAGACATAGCCTTAAAATAAGCTTGCTAGCCCTTTCTGTGGTTATCCTTTTGCATCTTCAATGGAAAATGGGCTATTTAGGCTGTAGTTTTTAGTAATACTTTAAAGCTTATGTAACCCAATGTCTCCATGAATTTCACTTTCTTATCTGCTAATAAAAGTGTATGAACTGCGGAACAATGGAGAGATTTATGGGTTCAACATTAAGTCAAATTAGATGTGCAAAGACGAGCAGCTTGAAACTGTGCACCAGTATGTACTTAGAAAGTCAGAATTTTGATTGAGAGCAGGTGCTGTTTTACCCTCACATTAATCCCATAAGGTATTAATTGTCAGAATGACATGAGTTGCTTAAGAATCTTGGAAATGCTGTAGAGATCTTCAGTTCAAATTCTCAGAATTAATTTACTGTTTTAAGAAACAAATTTACTGGTTTAAAGGCTATTTTTGTCTCCTCATTCTCTATCTACCTTTCCATATACATACAGAGTACTATATGTACACACACACAGACACACACACACACACACACACACATGGCTTGCTTTTATGAATCCAAGGAGGAAGTATTGTTATTTCATAATAACAAAGTGAAATATACTTGTTACTGTTAAATATCTGCATAAATTATGTGTCACTGAAACGAAATATCAATTGTTTTCCTAATATCATGATAGATGTGTGACCTAAATTAAAGGGGCTGTCATTCTGCTAAAATAAAAAGATTGTTTTGGTTATTAACTGTGTGATCCTGAAGGAGTCACTAAGTTACAAGCATGATCTACAAGTTACTAATATGTCAGTTGTCTTTTTCTGCATAACTACCCCAAAAATCAGTGGGTTAACATAAACATTTTTGAGGGGCTCAATTTGGACTGATCCATAGAGGCAGTTCTTGTGCACTTTGCTGCCCTTAAAATACTCTTTTCTGTGGTTTTCAAAGGGCAAAAAGTTAAGTAATATGAGGACTGAAAAGTATTCATTGACTCTAGTAATGAGGTTATTTTTAACTTTAGGTTATGATGTTACTATGGAGGTGGAAGTTGTACTGTAGTATGTTAAGGAATGAATAGAGGCTGTAGTAGACAGAATAATGGCCTCCCAGAGATACCCACATTCTAATCCCCCAGGACCTGTCAATATGTTGAGCTACATGGTAAAGAAGAATTAAGATTACAGATGAAATTAAGATCACTAATCAGCTGACCAAAACTTGGGAGATTATTCTGAATTATCTGGGTGGGGCCAATGTAACCCCAAGGGTCCTTACACAATAGGAAGAGGGAGGGAGGGAGGAGAGAGGAGGGTGAGAGGGAGATGTGTCTACAGAGAAGGTCAGGTGATGTGATGTGAGAAGTGACTCAGCTGCCATAGCTGCCTTTTAGAATGAGGGAAGGGGCCAGAAGCCAAGGAATGTGGGTGGCCTGAATCTAGAAGCTAGAAAAGGCCAGGAAACAGATTTTTCCCTGGAGCCCCAGAAGAAATGCAGTCCTGCTGACACCTTGATTTTAGTCCAGTGATGTCCATGTCAGACTTCGAATGTACAAAATTATAAAATAATAAATTCATATTGTTTATACCACTAAGTCTGTGGTAACTTGCTATAGCAGCAATATGAAGGGAACAGTGGGTAAGGAGCGTCAGCCATGTAGACCACGCTTTAAAGAAGTTTGGCAGTAAAATAAAGAAGAGACACAAGATGGGACACGTGGGATTTAGGGAGGATGGTAGTGTGTTTTAAAATGGGAGAAATTTTATGTTTTTGAATTTTCACATTATTTGTGTGATTTCTGTGTTATTTTTATGCTTCTTAGAGACACAGTATCAGAGTGCTTCATCTGGCATTCCAAATACCAGCACATAAAAATCTTTAAAAGCAAGTTAATTGCACTTGAATAAAAACCAGATATCGCTGCAATTTTAAAACTTAGGATTGCCTGAAATATCAGTTACATAAGAAAATCTCTCTTTAGCTTAATACTAAGTAATTAGACCCTGGTAGTACTTTATGGAAATATATGTTAAACATTCATAAGTCTTAAAATTATGACCACATTGAGTATGTAAGTCAGGGCACAATAAATTTGATTTTTATATTTAGGTAATTATAATGAAGCTTGACAGTATTTTTCAAGTCTATAAATTGTAATTGATGCCTGTAAATAATAATAGGAGCTATTAGTAATTATTTAACAAATGCTTACTGTATGCCTGCCCCATAATCCTCAGTAGCTCATTTAATCCTCATGACAATCTTATGTGGAGGTTAGAATTATTTATATTAATATTTTGTAGTTATAGAATATTAGTCATCCTACATATAAAGAAGATCATTTAAGAAATACGAAAGAATTAAGATATAATAATTTACATGACGAAGAAATTTCTTTTAATCAAGAAACAAATCATTGGCATAAGGATCATATAAGGTATTCCATTGTATGGACTGTAAATCAATTTCAGTGGGATGATAAATGTTTTTTGGAAGAGTCACATTAATGAAATTTGCCTGACAGCTTCTGAGAACATGTATTAGAGTTAGCCCTACCTATTTATTTTTAATTATTGTCATAAAGATGGACTATTGATGGTCTTCTTTTGTTCTTCAGTTGTAAACAGAATAAGTCTGAAGACCTGTCCTGAATTTATCTCTTGGAAGAGCTCATAGCTTGAGACGTGCCCATCAAGAAAGATCTTCTTACTGTTATTACCAGTTCCCTTTTGCTTTCTCCCTTCTTTTCTGTTTCTCTGTACTCTTTATTAATGCTGAAACTTGAGGGGAAGAATCTACCCTAATACCCATTTGGCTACAGCAGTTAGTTACTGCAGTATTACGTGTTTATTCATTCCTTGCAACTAGTATTAGTGCCTTGTATTCGATAGTGCTAGACCCTGTGCCTGGCAGAGAGAAAATTGTCCTTGGACTTTAGTCTGCCTCTTCGGTGCCAGATCCCAACTTGACTTTCTGGCAGAATACATGTAAATTAGCTTTTAGAATAAAATGTACAATATGTAAATAAAGAGGTGTGACTCCGTTGGTACACTGTACTCTCTAAAGCTGAATTTTATATGTGCCTACTATTTTAGAAGCTTTGGAGATATTTTTTATGTCTTTAGGAATTTTGTGTTCTTCCCCCTACTCAAACATCTCCTCTTCATCTTCCTCTACTAACAGAAAGGGTTAGTATTCTATGAGTAACTGTGTGCATAAACTCCTGAAATGCTTTATTTATCCTTTTCTCTAAAGTAAAACCTTCTGTTTTTGGAGGATGTTGCTTCTTTAGCAGCCACTGTCACAGAAGACCATCTTCCTGTACTCAACAACACGATGATAGTTAAACATCATTTTAAAAAATCATTTCTCAATAGTCTTGTTTTTGAAAGAGCTTTTCTAAGCCACTTCCCTCAATTCTGTAGCTAATTGACTCCCAGGAATACCTGCATTTCCAGTGACATTCATCAGACTTAGTTTCCCTTTCCTCCAGTTTCCTCCCATCACTTTCTACAACTTTAGTACCAGTATTGATAACCAGTTCAATACCATGCCAAACCTCTTTCACTTCTTTTGCTTCATTTACAAGTGTAGCTGCACATTAGGCCTTATCAGTGAAACCAGTTGTACCTCCAAGACCTCAGAGTCTTTAACCGTAATCTTCCATCGTTTTCCTTTCTCATACTTCCCAAACATTTTTTAAATCCCCTTTGAGCCCTACTTTCTTTTGAGCCTTTCCTATTCTCCTACTTCCTTTGGGTTCCATCTGTACCCTTACTACCCTGGTATCTGCCTTGGCTGGCACACTGGCATCGCTTACCCTCTTCACCTTCTTCCTTGCCTGACATTGCAGTCAACTTTGATTATTCTCTGAACTTGTCTTCCCAGTACTAGATTGCTAAACTTTCCTCGTGTGTCAACAAAATGTGTCACCTGGGTCTGGCATGAAACTCATGCTGTCAATCTCAGCAGAGCTTCACAGAAGGTTAGCAAGCATTTTACCCCCTCTCGTGAACTGCGTGTGAACTTTCCCAGCCTCTTATTACTTCTCAAACCCACAATCCCATTACTGTCTTCCGAGTGTCTGAGATGATCAGGTCCAGTTGCTGCAAGCTCTCAAGTTTTCCTCCTTTCTCCTTTCTTCTGCAGCTTAAAATACTCTGTATCTTGGAAATGCATATCAGATTGGCAAAAATTAAAGGTATTTGATATGAGAACTTTTTTTTTTTTTTTTTTTTTTTAAACAGAGTCTCACTCTGTTGCCCAGGCTGGAGTGCTGTGGTGCAATCTTGGCTCACTGCAATCTCCGCCTCCCGGTTCAAGCGATTCTCCTGCCTCAGCCTCCCGGGATTACAGGCGCCCGGCACCACGCCCAGCTCATTTTTGTATTTTTAGTAGAGACGGGGTTTCACCATGTTGGCCAGGCTGGTCTCGACCTGACCTCGTGATCTGCCCACCTCACAAAGTGCTGTGATTACAGGCGTGAGCCACAGTGCCCGGCCAATACGAGAACTTTTTAAGAGAGATTTACTCACTGTTGGTGGGTAATATAAATGACTTCAGCCTTTTGAGGAGGTACTTACCAAAATTGGCAGCAGTTATCAAAATTTAATATGTATGTTTGTTGTGACTTGACAATCCAAGTTTTGTTTGTTTGTTTGTTTTGGTTTTTTTTTTTGAGACAGGGTCTCACTCTCTTGCCCAGGCTGGAGTGCAGTGGCACTATCATGGCTCACTGCAGCCTTGACTTCCTGGGCTCAAATGATCCTCCTGCCTCAGCCTCCCAAGTAGCTGGGATTATAGGTGCACACCACCACTCCTGGCTAATTTTTTTCTATATTTTGCAGAGTCGAAGCCTCACTGTGTTGCCTAGGCTGGTTGCGAACTCCTGGGCTCAAGTGATCCTCCCATCTCAGTTTCCCAAAGTGCTGTGATTATAGGTGTGAGCCACCACGTGCAGCCTCAGCAATCCAATTTTAGGAATCCATCCTACCAATTTATCCCTGCCCAAGTAGATAAAAAATATGTACAAGGTTGTTTCTTGTGGCACTATTATTAGAATGAGAATGTCAGTACAAACTAAAGTTGTCTGTGGGCCAGAAAATCCTACACTTCTGTGCACACAATCATAAAGGCATTTTAGATGAAGGTGGCAAATATTTTTATTGTAATATTTAGGTTTTGTAGTACTTATTTGGTATCAGACACTACTCTTGGCCTTTTTTTATATATTATTTTATTCAGTCTTTGAAAGCAACCCTTGAAGAAATAGATTATCATCTTTTATAGATAAGGTATCTGAGGCTCAGGGAATAAAAAAAGGTGCCCAAGGCTACATCGCCGTTATGTGGAGGGGCCATGTGACTTCATTGCTATACACAGCTTAGCCACATGTGTTGCCTTCTTTGTTTTATCAGGAGAAGCAGCATTATTTTTATTATCAGAAAATTAGAAATAGTGCTAATGTCTATTTTTTGACCCCTTTCAATCCTTTCCAGTCCATTTTTTCAGTAATATTTAATTAGTCTTCTTATGACGTAGCCCTGATTGGGTCACTCCACTGCTTGAAGTCTCGCAGTGACTTCTATTTACTTGAAGAGGATGTATTCTAAAGTCCATAGTAAGGCTCTCTGACTCCAGCCTCAGCTTGTCTTTCCCTCCCAGTCTCCCACTACTGTGCTCTGATACCTGTGCACCAGCCAAGCCAAATAATCTACTCCTCTGTGAACATGTATTTTTCTCTAGTTTACTTAAGTACTAACTTGGTTCAACTCTGGGTTTCTGGATTTCAGTATATCCTAGCTGCAGGATCCTAGGCAAGTCGCCTAATCTCTCTGATACTTTGCTATCCCATTTACCTGGAGTTGATTGGCTTAAATGGAATGATCTATGTAAAGTGTGTCGTATCACCCCTGGCGGATAGTGATCCATGAGTGGTGGTGATACTAAAATAAAGCCTTGAAAAGTACAAGATGAAACTAGAACATCTTGTTATGCTAGAAAGAAGAAAGTGCAATAAATTGGGGGCGAAGGGAAAGCTCTTCCTTATGGGAGAATGCCAACTAACATAGAGGAATGATGGAGTTGGAAAATCATCACTTGATGCTAAAATGAGTGGGTGACATGAGGAGGAGGAGATTTTTACATAGTCTCAATTCCTCTCCCTACAATTTACCATTTAATTACAAAGGGAAACATAGTAACTTCATAGTGGAGAAATGTGACAAACTTCACTTTAGTGACTGCACATTAATGATGTGATCAAAGTTAACACCAATGTTGGGTAAACTAACATCTCTGCTTCCTGAGATGTCGTAGTGAGGGTAACATCATTTTATTGCTATTCCTTCCAAGAATGCATAACCTGCATCATGACAAAACATAGGATAAAACACAGATTCAGAGTTAGTCCACAAAATATCAGGTCTGTGCTCTTCAAAGATATCAAGAAAGAAAGACCACGGATTCCAGACTAAAGAGATACGATTTCTAATTCTTTGTATGAACTTGAACTAGAAACTGAACTTGAAAAAAGTAGCCACAAAGAGCACTATTGGGGTAAATGGCAAAATTTGAATAGGGAGTGTAGTTTAGGAAATGGTATTTCTATCGTGGTTAATGGCCCTGATATTTACAATTATACTGTGGTTATATGCAGAAATGTCCTTGTTCTTAGGAAATGTATGCTGAAAAGTTTAGGAGTAGAGGAGCACGATATCTCCAATGTATTCTCAGTAGGTTCAGGAAAAATATGCACATATATGAAAACAGAATGCTAAAGCAAATGAAACAAAATGTAAACAATTAGTGAATTTTCATAATGAGTATATAGGGATTCTTTGTACTCTTGCAGTTTTGGAATTGTGCCAACATTTTGTACTACATTCAAGGTATAGTGTTTTTTTGTTTGTTTGTTTGTTTGTTTGTTTTTTTTTTGTGAAAACAGCCCAGGGTTCACACTGCAGTCCAGCCTGGGCAACAGAGCAAGACCCTATCTCAAAAAAAAAAAAAAAAAATCTAGGCCGGGCGTGGTGGCTCACTCCTATAATCTCAGTACTTTGGGAGGCCAAGGAGGCAGATCACCTGAGGTCAGGAGTTTGAGACCAGCCAGGCTAACATGGTGAAACCCTGTCTCTACTAAAAGTACAAAATTTTGCACCTATAGTCTCAGCTACTTGGGAGGCTGAGGCAGGAGGATCATTTGAGCCCAGGAAGTCAAGGCTGCAGTGAGCCGTGATAGTGCCACTGCACTCTAGCCTAGGCAAGAGAATGAGACCCTGTCTCAAAAACAAAAAACAAACAAACAAAAAAACAAACAAACAACAACAACAAAAAAAAATTGTGCCAAGGTAAGTTTTTTTATAAAAAAGCCCTTAGAAAAAGAATCTTCAATAGGGCTTCATTTAGGAGCCACTATGTACTTCCTAGACTAAAGATAATGAGAAGTTTCATGCCACTCTTCAAGCTTCATAATGTAAACCTGTGGAACATGAGGGGAGAATATAATTTTTCCAAAACAGTATAATCTGTGTTTATAGCTTTCTGCTGCTCTTGGCCCAAAGCCATAATATAACGTGTCAAGAGAGATGTATTGATCATATGCATTGTCTTTTATATGTATTATTTCTAACAGCTGAACATTTAATGATATTTTGCAGATACTTTGAGGTTCTAATCTCTGGCAAGAACCATGAACGTAGCTCTTCTGTGTTGCCAAATTCAGATCCTCTGCCTTAACAGGCAGGTGGGTTAAAATGATAACCTCTTAGGAAAAATTAAGGAACTTTTTGCAAGGTTGTAGATACTCCTACATTCAAGGTACAGTACTTTTTTCGAGAAAACAACCCAGGGTTCACTACTACAAGATGTAAATTGCTGTCCTTAAGTTCTGTGCCATAAAATCTACGAGCGATAATTTTAGTTTGGCAGTCTAAAAAAAGGTTTAAACTCATTGTTTACTGCAGCCATTAAAATGTAATCCCAGCACTTTGGGAGGCCGAGACGGGTGGATCATGAGGTCAGGAGATCGAGATCATCCTGGTCTACACGGTGAAACCCCGTCTCTACTAAAAAATACAAAAAAAAAAAAACCAGCCGGGCGAGATGGCGGGCGCCTGTAGTCCCAGCTACTCGGGAGGCTGAGGCAGGAGAATGGCGTAAACCCGGGAGGCGGAGCTTGCAGTGAGCCGAGATCGCGCCACTGCACTCCAGCTTGGGCGACAGAGCTAGACTCCGTCTCAAAAAAAAAAAAAAAAAAACCTCAGTAGACATAGAATGTCTGCTTTAGATTACTGTGACATTCAGATGAGCCCTCCAAAATTTAACCAGAAAAAGCATGTAAGACAGCAAAATTATGAGATATATAGAATTATTGGTTCTAAGTCATTTAAATATTTGGAAGTTGTCTTCCAAAGAATAGTTGATCTTAAGACAGTTTTCTGACAAAAATTAGCAAGTCCGACTGCCTGATGAGGCTGCTCCTCATAAGCAGCGGGAAGGCCAAGTTGGAAAGGGAAAAAGAGCAGCTCTAAGACAACGTCTAAGCGCCCTGTCTTCAGAGTCAGACGCGTTCATCATCCTTCCTCTCCCCCTTCATAAGGTGTGCAGCTCTGGAAAATTTACCTAACCACTCTCAGTTTTACTTTTCTCTGGAGATAGCTATTTTCTCTGGGGATTATACGATTATTTTAATTGTACCTACTTCGTAGCGTTATTTATTGGGATCACATTCATCATACCTAACTAGAACAGGCATGAAAGAAGTGCCCAAAATCTATAGTTGCTATTGTTACTCTTTGTCTCATCTCAGAGGCAGTGGGCTGTGTTCAGATACAAATTTTTAGGGAGGGCCACCCCAGTCCTTGTTTTACATCCGGATTCTTGTCTGTCGGGAGCCCTTTCCCACTTCCCCTGACTATCTGGGGTTATTACGCTACTTCCATACAAGCATCGGTAACCAGGAGTGCATATGAACAATACCACTTAGCCCATTTTCATTGTATGTCCACAGAGGCAAAAAGCTGAAGGAGTATCAGTAAAAACTGAGCAATCTCATGCTATTTTCTGATAGTTTTCTTATAATAAAGAGAAGAAAAACAACATTGGCTTTAAAAATTACAAGAATGCTGAAGCTTACAATTTGTTGTGGAAGAAATGGCAGAGACTTGAGAAGGAATATTCAGAAATCTAATGGATCATAATTTTGGCAGAAAAGTTATTCAGGGTAGATAAGTTGGCATGGATCAAGAGTCCACCAGGTAGATTGGACCATAAATTCTAGCAGTAGACAGTTTTCAAGTGCTTTATTCAACCTGAGCTATTTAATATGTATTTTATATGAGGAAATGTAATTTATGCCCAGTTAAAAAGGAGCTGGGGGTTTAAAAGGTCTGGAGGTTTTCCTTAGGCTGTAAAGCTGAGAAGACTCCTCCTTTCAGACATCAGTGAGGATCTGGGTTGTCACGATATCACTGACCACTTTGATGCCACTGCTCACTCTAGCCCAGAATCCGCCACATTCCTTTTGAGAGAATAACAATTTTAAAATTCAACTCAAATTTAACAATATCCCTGATAGTCTTTTACATATTTTGTCTTATTTGTTGTTTCGCTGCCTGGCTAAGATGTTTTTACTTTCAGGGGCAAGCCCAAGCCCTACCCTAACAGAGCTGATAGAGCTCTTGATAAATAAAGAGGCGTAAAGACATCAGAGATGCAGTTTTAGCACATTCTCAGTAGTCAGAGCTCTTGTTGAAAATGAAAATCCCTTGCTCCGTCTCACTTTTCTTAAGCTCTGAACCCCACTGGTCCAAATGTGAATATAAATAATCTCTAGGATAGTTATGCCAAGCAGGAGTAAAATTCAGGGAGAACTAATCCAAACACCGTGAGGGAGTGTGGCACTGGTGGGCATGCTGGGCGTGATCAAGTTGGTGGTGTGGGCTCTCAGGGCAGAGCTATGGCACCTGTTCTCAGAGGTTTCCCATGTGCTGTCAACACTTGCTTGTTTGTTTGTAAATAAACTTGATAGGGACTTTTCCATTCAAATTTTTAATGCTGTCTTTAAAGTGATGTTCCTTAAATTTTTGGCTAACAACTCCTTGGCAAATCTCATAAAAGCTGTGGATTCTCTTTTTCAGAAGAATGCATGTAGGCCTACATATACCCAAACAGTTTACATAATTTCAAGGAATTAGCATGAAGCACTTTCACGATGGTTCACAGAAGCTACTCGTAATGCTCTACAACTGGCCACAAGAAATTGATCTTCCCCTCCTGATGTTCCAGTAGTGCTCTCTTGAGCCTCTTACCAGTCTTAGAATGTATAATTTAAGATGATGATGATGGTGGTGATGACCACCATTTATTTAGCTTGTATTATTAGTCAGGCACTCTTCATTCTTCATATCCAGCAGTGAACTCTGGATAGCCCCTTCCAAACCTGTTCTTCCCCCATCCTCACTCATCTCAGGTAACACTCACTCCATCTCTTTAGTTGCTCAGTTATGCTGGGTCCTTATCACTACTACTGTTGTCACTTCCTCCTAGCCAGTCATCTCTTACCTTATTACCTTATTTATTATTGCAAGTCATCTCCCTACTTCTACCCTTTCTATTCTCAATACAGTAGCCAGAGTCATTGCTCCTATTAAAATGAAAGTCATATCACACTACTGTCCTACTCAGAACTCTGCAGAGTCTTCCCATTTCATTCACAGTAAAAGATGATGGCCAGGACCTCTGTACTGCACAGCCGCAAGGGCAACTGTTACATAGATCACAGTATGTTGTGCAGTAGATGATGTGCACAGCAGCTCCAGTACAGGTCCATAAGCCCTGTAATCTGCCCAACCCCCCTAATTCACTTACTTCTGTGACCTTGACTCTCCTGCTGCTCTTCCCTCATTCGCTCTGTTCTAGCCACTTGATCTCCTTTCTAACCTTTAAATACACCAGGCCTGCTCTGCCTCAGGATCTTTGTACTGGATGTTACTTCTGCTTGGAACAGTCTTTCCTCAAATATGTGCTTAGCTCATGTTCTTGCCCTTTTAAAGTCATTGCTCAAAAGTCACCTCACTGAGGCCTACACTAACCATCCTTATTGAAACACAATCCTCATCTCTACCCTGGCACTCCCTAGACCTTTGTATCTATGCTACTTTTTCCATGGTAATCGTGACCTTGCAACTTATTAATAATATCTGATTTACTTACTTTTTTTTTTTCCTGAATGGAATATAAGCCTCACTAGGAGCCTCACTGGAATGCAAGCTTCACTAGGTTGGAGATTTTTGTCTGTTTTGTTCAAAGCTGTGTGTGCAGTGCCTAGAAGAGTGGCTGATACGTGATAAGAGCTCACATATCTGTTGAATAAAATGAACAAACCTTAGGAAGATATATTCTTTTAAAACACAGATTTAGATTCAGAGAGATTAAGCATCTTGCTCAAAATCACACAATTGATACAAGGTATAGCTAAGATTTTTGGACTTTCTGACACCAAAGATGTGCTTAACTACTGCATCAGTCTTCCTTTCTAAAGATAAAAATATTCCTCTCTAAGGATATGCAAAATCAGAGATCAAAATGTAGTCCAGAAGCAGGATTCTTTCTGTAGATTATAATGTGTTGCTAAGAGAAATGAAAGAAAACCTGATTATTGGAGATACATCATATTTATGGGTTGGAAAATGCAATATTTAAAAAATGTCAGTTCTCCTAAGTTGAACTATGGATGCAAAATTGTCCAAATAAAAATCCAAGCAGACTTTTTTGTAGAGATTGGCAAGCTGACTGTAAAATTCCTATGCAAATATAAGGGAGTTCACATAGCCCCATCTAGTTCTTTCTTCATTATTATTATTATTATTATTATTATTATTATTATTATCATCTTGAGACAGGGTTTCGCTCTGTTGCCCAGGCTGGAGTGCAGTAGGACAGTCATGGTTCACTGCAGCCTCAACCTCCTGGGCTCAAGTGATCCTCCTGGCTCAGCCTCCTGAGTAACTGGAACTACATGCCTGGCTATTTTATTTTATTTTCTTCTAGAGATGAGGTCTGGCTATGTTGCCTGGGTTTCTCTCAAACTCCTGGCCTCAAGCTATCCTCCTACCTCGGCCTTTTCAAGTGCTAAGATTTCATGCATGAGTCACCACACCTGACCTAAAACTAAGGGTACTTTTGGAAAAAGAAAAAAAAAACAACAACAAAGGAAATTTTGGTGGTAAGCAATTGAAGAGTAAGCCGGTAGCTCTGTTAGAGCAACAAGCTTAACTCTGTTGTATGTGGACAACTAAGAAGGGTCCTCCTGGGGTCAGAACAAACTTTAAACACTGTCCTAAAAAGCTACTCTTGCAAATGGGCCTGAATTTATTGGGCTAGACCATGGAGTAGTTTATGCTCCAGAGCATTATTGAAAACAGTAGAGCGACCAGCCAGCAATTAGTGGGTCATAACAGCTGGTGTAATACCAGCAAGAGGCAGACAGCCTAACAGATCAGGGAAAGAAAGTGCAAAGAGAGCCCTGCTAGAACCATTGTTCAAATGCCTAGGGCTCTGCTCTCTGAGGAGCAACATTGGAGGCTTCACACTGCAGATTAAATACTTTACTAAAATAGTCAAGCCAAGTTATTAAATAAAGAAAAAAACAGCTATAAAAACAGGCTGGGTATAGTGGCTCATGCTGGTAATCCCAACACTTTGGGAGGCTGTGGGAGGCAGATCACTTGAGGCCAGCAGTTTGAGAGCAGCCTGGCCAACATGGCGAAACCCTGTCTCTACTAAAAATACAAAAATTAACCAGGCGTGGTGGCATGCTCCTGTAGTCCCAGCTACTCAGAAGACTGAGGCACAAGAATCACTTGAACCCAGGAGGCGGAGGTTGCAGTGAGCCGAGTTTGTGCCACTGTTCTCCAGCCTGGGTGACAGAGTGAGACTCTGTCTCAAAAAAACAAAAGAAAAAACAAAACAAAACAGAAAACACCGAAACAAAACACCAGGGGTGGGGATGGAACGGGGGGTTGGAATCAGATTGTAGCTTGAATTCACTGGGAAAAAAGAAAACAGAAAAATGGTAAGTAGGAAGGCTAATATAACAAACTACAATTATGTATTTGCCCTTCTATCTTCTCTCAGCTTCTTTGAAAGACAAAATTATATAAAGTTGTAGTAATGTATTGTTAGGTTTTCAACATATGTAGTTGTACTGTGTATTACAATAATAGCACAAAAGGGGAAGAGAATAGAGCTACATAGAATTAATATTTCTATGTATAACCAGAAGTTAGTATAAATCCAAAGCTGTTTATATATAAGTTAACATTGTTTGGCAAGTTGCAGAGCAACCACTAAGAAAATAACTAAGAAATAAAAAATAAAAATAAAGTGAGAAAGTATTAAAGGAATTAAAATGTTACACTAGAAGATATTCAGTTAACAAAAAAGGAGTAAAGGAAGACTAACTAGAGAAACAAAAAAGATATGGGATATATAGAAAACCAAAAAGTAAAATTGCAGACATTATGTTAATAACAATAAATGTGAATGGATTAAACATTTTAATCAAAAGGCAGAGATTGTCAGACTGGGGGAGATCTCACTATATGCTGTTTACAAAAGATAGACTGTCAAAGATATAAATAGATTAAAGGGAAAAATGATTAGAAAGATAAACTATGGAAACAGCAATCACAAGAAAGCTGAGTGGTTATGCTAATAGCAGACAAAATAGATATTTTTAAATGCTAGTAGAGATTTAAAAGGACACTTCATAATGTTAAAAAAAAAAAAAAAGGCCAATCCATGAAGATACAACAATTGTAAATATATGTCATCATCCCTCATTATCTGCAGGGAATTGGTTCCAGGACATGCCACGGATAGAAAAAAACTTCAGATGTTCAAGTTTGTTATATTAAATGAGATAATATTTGCATATAACTTATATACATCCCCTAGTATACTTTGTCATCTCTGTATTACTTCTGATACTTAATACAATGCAAATGGTATATAAATAGTTGTTAAACGGTTTTTTTCTTTGCATTATTTTCTTTTGTTGTATTGTTATATTTCTGAATATTTTTGATCATGGTTGGTTGAATCTGTGGATGCAGAACCTACAGAGATTGAGGGCCTAACAACATAGAGCCTAACATGGACGTACCTAACAACATAGATCCAAAATATATAAAGCAAAAACTGAAAGAAATGGAGGAAGAAATAGACAATTCAGCAATAATATCCCATTCTCAATAATGCAAAAAGATTCAAGAAGGAAATAGAAAACCCGAACAACACAATAAACCACCTAGACATAATACACATGTTTAGAACTCGAAATAGCAATTGCAGGATACTTATACAGATGGAACATTCTCTAGGGTAGATCATATGCCAGCCCATTTTTTAAGAACTTAATTAATTTTAAAACATTAAAATCATAAAAATTATGTTGCCTCTCCACAATGGAATGAGAAGAGAAATCAATAACAAAAAGAAATTTGGGGTATTCACAACCATATGAAACAATGTACTCCTAAATATCCAACGTGTCAAAGACGAAATAAGAGAAATCAAAAAATACTTGACAGCCTGGGCAACAAAGTGAGACCCCGTGTCCACAAAAAAATAATTTTAGCCAGGCATGGAGGCACACACCTGTAATCCTAGCTACTCAGGAAAATCTCTTGAGCTCAGAAGTTAGAAGCTGCAGTAAGCTATGATAACTCCTCTGCACTGCAGCCTGGGTGTCCGAGTGAGACCTTGTCTTGAGGTTTAAAAAAAAAAAAATTTTTTTTTCGATAAGAGAAAATGAAGACACTACATACTAAAACTTACAGAATGAAGCTAAAGCAGTGCTTAGTGAGAAATTTATAACTGTAATTGCTGAAATTAAAAAAGCAAGAAACATTTGAAATCAGTAACCCAATCTTCCACCTTAAGATACATAAAAAGAAGAGCAAACTAAACCCAAAGCAACCGGAAAGGAGGGACATAAAAAAGATTAGAAATTAGTCAAATATGGAATATGAAAACAAGAGAAAATCAGTGAAACCAAAAGATTATTCTTCTGAGAAGATCAACAAATTGACAAACCTTAGGTAGACTGACCAGTAAAAAAGAAGACTCAAATTGGTAAAATCAAGAATGAAGGAAAGGATATTACTATTGACCTTACTGTCTCACATGTCTGTGTGAAGAGACCACCAAACAGGCTTTGTGTGAACAACAAGGCTGTTTATTTCACCTGGGTGCAGGAGGGCTGAGTCCGAAAAGAGAGTCAGCAAGGGGTGGTGGGATTATCATTAGCTCTTATAGGTTTTGGGATAGGAGGTGGAGTTAAGAGCAATGTTTTCGGACCGGGGGTGGATCTCACAAAGTACATTCTCAAGGGTGGGGAGAATTACAAAGAACCTTCTTCAGGGTGGGGGAGATTAATGTACATTGATCAGTTAGAATGGGACAGAAACAGATCACAAGGGTGGAATGTCATCAGTTTAAGGCTATTTTCACTTCTTTTGTGGATCTTCAGTTGCTTCAGGCCATCTGGATGTCTACGTGCAGGTCACTGGGGATATGATGGCTTAGCTTGGGCTCAGAGGCCTGACACAGAATTAGAAAGGATCATTAGATAATACCATGAACAACTGTATACCAGCATACAGTTTTGTTATTTATGTTATTTCACGTTGGATAACTTATATGAAATAAAGACATTCCAAGAAAGACACAAACTACTAGAACCTACTTAAATACAACTTTTGAATAGACAAGTTAAGAAATTGAACTATTACTACTGTTACCACCACCACCACTACCCACAGGCCAGGTGCAGTAGCTCATACCTGCAATCCCAGCACTTGGGGAGGCCAAAGGCCCCTGGATCACTTGAGGTCAGGAGTTCAATACCAGCCTGGCTAACATGGTGAAACCTCCTCTCTACTAAAAATACATAAATTAACTAGGCGTGGCAACGGGCACCTGTAATCCCAGCTACTTGGGAGGCTGAGGCAAGAGAATCACTTGAACCTGGGAGGCGGAGGTTTCAGTGAGCCGAGATCATGCCACTACACTCCAGTCTGGGTGACAGAGGGAGACTTCCTCTCAAAACAAAACAAAACACAAACAAAACTACACACAAAGAAAAGTCCAACCCTGATGGCTTCACTAGTAAATGTTACCAAACATTTAAAGAAGAATTACCAGTTCTTCACAAACCCTTCCAAAACATAGAAGAGAAGGAAACACTAACTTATGAGGCCAGTATTATGCCAATACCAACTGCAGATAAAAACATCACAAGAATATTGGGGAACCCGCCCCCAATATTTCAGCATAGATTCTTAATATTTTTCATAAGTGTCAACTGACTGAGAAATAAAAGAGTACAAAGAGAGGAATTTTACAGCTGGGCTTTCGAGGGTGACATCACATATCAGTAGGACCGTGATGCCCACCTGAGCCTTAAAGTCAGCAAGTTTTATTAAGGATTTCAAAAGGGGAGGGAGTGCAAGAACAGGGAATAGGTCACAAAGATCACATGCTTCAAAGGGCAAAAAGGAGAACAAAAATCACATGCTTTTGAGGAAACAGGACAAGGTCAAAATCAGAACTACTGATAAGGGTCTATGTTCACCTGTGCATGTATTGTCTTGATAAACATCTTAAACAAAAGAAAACAGGGTTTGAGAGCAGAGAACACAAATTTACCAGGGTGGAGTTTCCCAATCCTAGTAAGCCTGAGGGTACTACAGGAGACCAGGGCGTATTTCAGTCCTTATCTCAACTGCATAAGACAGACACTCCTAGAGCGACTACTTGTAGACCTCCCCCCAGGAATGCATTCCTTCCCCAGGGTATTAATTATTAATATTCCTTGCTAGGAAAAGAATTTAGTGATATCTTCCCTACTTGCATGTCCATTTATAGGCTCTCTGTAAGAAGAAAAATATGGCTGTATTTTGCCCAACCCCTCAGTCAGTCAGACTTATGGTTGTCTTCCCTTGTTCCCTGAAAATCGCTGTTATTCTGTTCTTTGTCAGGGTGCACTGATTTCATATTGTTCAAACACACATGTTTTACAAGCAATTTTTACAGTTAACACAAATATCATAGTGGTCCTGAGGTGACGTACATCCTCAACTTACGAAGATAACA